>NW_026962642.1:0-34612 GCF_032445375.1 Bacillus rossius redtenbacheri | reverse complement strand
GCAGGCAATAGGGCAATTAATTAGGCATTTAATTGGACAGGCAATTGTGCAGTTAATTAGGCAGTTAATTAGACAGGCAATTAGGCATTTCATTAGGCCGTTAATTAGGCAGGCAATTGTGCAGTTAATTAGGTAGTTTTTTAGGCAGGCAACTAGGGAGGCAATTAGGAAGGCAATAAGGCAGGTTATTAAGCAGGCAATTAGGCAGGCAATAAGGCAGGTTATTATTCAGGAAATTATGCAGTTAATTAGGCAAGCAATTAGGCAGGCAATTAGGCAGGCAATTAGGCAGGCAATTAGGCAGTTAGTTAGGCAGTTAATTAGACAGGCCATTAGGCATTTAATTAGGCAGTTAATTAGGCAGGCAATTGTGCAGTTAATTAGGTAGATAATTAGGCAGGCAATTAGGCAGGCAATTAGGCTGATAATTAAGCAGGCAATCAGGCAGTTAATAAGCCTGGCAATTAGGCAGGCACTTAGGCAGTTAATTAGGCAGGCAATTAGGCAGATAATAAAGCAGACAATTAGACAGGCAATTAGGCAGGTAATTAGGCAGTTAATTAGGCAGGCACTGGGCATGCAATTGGACAGTTATTTAGGCAGTTAATAAGACAGGCAATTGGGCAGTTAATTAGGCAGTTAATTAGGCAGGCAATTAAGCAGATAATTAGGCAGGCAATTAGGCAGTTCATTAGTCAAGCAATTAGGCAGGCAATTAGGCAGGTAATTAAGCAGGCAATTATGCAGTTAATTAGGCAAGCATTTAGGCAAGCAGGCAATTATGCAGTTAATAAGGCAAGCAATTAGGCAAGCAGGAAATTTGGCAGGCAGGTAAATAAGCAGGCAATTAAGCAGTTAATTAGACAGGCAGCCAATTTGGCAGGTAATTAGGCTGGTAATTAGGCAGGCTATTAGGCAGTTAATTAGGTGGTCAATTAGGCAGGCAATTGCGCAGTTAATTAGGCAGTTAATTTGGCAGGCAATTAAGCAAATAATTAGGCAGATAATTAGGCAGATAATTAAGCAGGCAATTAGGCAATTAATTAGGCGGTCAATTAAGCAGGCAATTAGGCAGTTAATTAGGCAGGCAATTAGGCAGTTAATTTGGCAGGCAATTGGGCAGTTAATTAGGCAGGCAATTAGGCAGATGATTAAGCAGGCAATTAGGCAGATAATTAAGCAGGCAATTAGGCAGTTAATTAGGCAGGCAATTAAGCAGTTAATTAGGCAGACAATAAGGCAGATAATGAAGCAGGCAATTAGGAAGGCAATTAGGCAGTTAATTAGGCAGGCAATTAGGCAGATAATTAAGCAGGCAATTAGGCAGTTAATTAGGCGGTCAATTAGGCAGGCAATTGGGAAGTTAATTAGGCAGGCAATTGGGCACATAATTAGGCAGTTAATTAGACAGGCAATTAGGCATTTAATTAGGAGTTAATTAGGCAGGCAATTAAGCAGATAATTAGGCAGGCAATTAAAAAGGCAATTAATCAGTTAATTAGGCAGGCAATTAGGCAGGCACTTAGGTAGTTAATTAGGCAGTTAATTATGCAGGCAATTGGGCTGTTTATTAGGCAGGCAATTGGGCAGGCAATTAAGCAGGCACTTAGGCAGTTAATTAGGCAGGCAATTAGGCTGATAATAAGGCAGGCTATTAGGCATACAATTAGGCAGGCAATTAGGCAGTTAATTAGGCGGTCAATTAGGCAGGCAGTTAATTAGGCAGTTAATTAGGCAGGCAATTAGGCGGTTAATTAAACAGGCAATTAGGCATTTAATTAGGCAGTTAATTAGGCAGGCAATTGTGCAGTTAATTAGGCAGTTAATTAGGCAAATAATTAGGCAGGTTATTAAGCAGATAATTAGGCAGTTAATTAGGCAGGCAATTAAGCAGATAATTAAGCATATAATTAGGCAGGCAATTAGGCAGATAATTAAGCAGGCAATTAGGTGGTTAACTAGGCGGTCAATTAAGCAGGCAATTAGGCAGTTAATTAAACAGGCAATTGGGCAGTTAATTAGGCAGTTAATTAGACAGGCAATTAGGCATTTAATTAGGAGTTAATTAGGCAGGCAATAAAGCAGATAATTAAGCAGGCAATTAAAAAGGCAATTAGGCAGTTAGTTAGGCAGGCACTTAGGCAGGCACTTAGGCAGTTAATTAGGCAGTTAATTAGGTAGGCAATTGGGCAGTTAATTAGGCCGGCAATTGGGCAGGCAATAAGGCAGTTAATTAGACAGGCAATTAGGCAGGCACTTAGGCAGTTAATTAGGCAGGCAATTAGGCTGATAATAAGGCAGGCAATTAGGCAGTAAATTAGGCAGGCAATTAGGCAGTTAATTAGGCGGTCAATTAGGCAGGCAATTGGGCAGTTAATTAGGCAGTTAATTAGGCAGGCAATTGGGCAGTAAATTAGGCAGTTAATTAGGCAGGTAATTAAGCAGATAATTAGGCAGTTAATTAAGCAGGCAATTAGGCAGTTAATTAGGCTGTCAATTAGGCAGGCAATTGGGCAGTTGATTAGGCGGTCAATTAGGCAGACAAAAGGGCAGTTAATTAGGCAGGCTGTTGGGCAGGCAATTAGGCAGTTAATTAGGCAGTTAATTAGGCGGTTAATTAGGCAGGCAATTGGGCAGTTAATTAGGCAGTTAATTAGACAGGCAATTAGGCATTAATTAGGAGTTAATTAGGCAGGTAATTAAGCAGATAATTAGGCAGGCAATTAGGCAGTTAATTAGGCAGGCCATTGGGCAGTTAATTAGGCATTAAATTAGGCAGGCAATTTGGCAGTTAATTAGGCAGTTAATTAGACAGGCAATTAGGCATTTCATTTGGCCGTTAATTAGGCAGGCAATTGTGCAGTTAATTAGGTAGTTAATTAGGCAGGCAACTAGGGAGGCAATTGGGCAGTTAATTAGGCAGGCAATTAGGCATATAATTAAGCAGGCAATTAGGCAGTTAATAAGCCTGGCAATTAGGCAGGCACTTAGGCGGTTAATTAGGCAGGCAATTGGGCATGCAATTGGACAGTTATTTAGGCAGTTAATAATGCAGGCAATTGGGCAGTTAATTAGGCAGTTAATTAGGCAGGCAATTAAGCAGATAATTAGGCAGGCAATTAGGCAGTTTATTTGTCAAGCAATTAGGCAGGCAATTAGGCAGGCAATTAGGCAGGTAATTAAGCAGGCAATTATGCAGTTAATTAGGCAAGCATTTAGGCAAGCAGGCAATTATGCAATTAATTAGGCAAGCAATTAGGCAAGCAGGCAAATTGGCAGGCAGGTAAATAAGCAGGCAATTAAGCAGTTAATTAGGCAGGCAGCCAATTTGGCAGGTAATTAGGCTGGTAATTAGGCAGGCTATTAGGCAGTTAATTAGGTGGTCAATTAGGCAGGCAATTGGGCAGTTAATTAGGCAGTTAATTTGGCAGGCAATAAAACAAATAATTAGGCAGATAATTAGGCAGATAATTAAGCAGGCAATTAGGCAATTATTTAGGCGGTCAATTAAGCAGGCAATTAGGCAGTTAATTAGGCAGGCAATTAGGCAGTTAATTAGGCAGGCAATTGGGCAGTTAATTAGGCAGATGATTAAGCAGGCAATTAGGCAGGCACTTAGGCAGTTAATTAGGCAGTTAATTAGGCAGGCAATTGGGCAGTTAATTAGGCAGGCAATTGGGCAGGCAATAAGGCAGTTAATAAGACAGGCAATTAGGCAGGCACTTAGGCAGTTAATTAGGCAGGCAATTAGGCTGATAATAAGGCAGGCATTTAGGCAGTTAATTAGGCAGGCAATTAGGCAGTTAATTAGGCGGTCAATTAGGCAGGCAATTGGGCAGTTAATTAGGCAGTTAATTAGGCAGGCAATTGGGCAGTTAATTAGGCAGTTAATTAGGCAGGCAATTAAGCAGATAATTAGGCAGTTAATTAGGCAGGCAATTAGGCAGGCAATTAGGCAGTTAATTAGGCTGTCAATTAGGCAGGCAATTAAGCAGATAATTAGGCAGGCAATTAGGCAGATAATTAAGCAGGCAATTAGGTGGTTTATTAGGCGGTCAATTAAGCAGGCAATTAGGCAGTTAATTAAACAGGCAATTGGGCAGTTAATTAGGCAGTTAATTAGACAGGCAATAAGGCATTTAATTAGGAGTTAATTAGGCAGGCAATAAAGCAGATAATTAGGCAGGCAATTAAAAGGCAATTAGGCAGTTAATTAGGCAAGCAATTAGGCAGGCACTTAGGCAGTTAATTAGGCAGATAATTGGGCAGTTAATTAGGCAGGCAATTGGGCAGGCAATAAGGCAGTTAATTAGACAGGCAATTAGGCAGGCACTTTGGCAGTTATTTTGGCAGGCAATTAGGCTGATAATAAGGCAGGCAATTAGGCAGTTAATTAGGCAGGCAATTAGGCAGTTAATTAGGCAGGCAATTAGGCAGTTAATTAGGCGGTCAATTAGGCAGGCAATTGGGCAGTTAATTAGGCAGTTAATTAGGCAGGAAATTGGGCAGTTAATTAGGCAGTTAATTAGGCAGGCAATTAAGCAGATAATTAGGCAGTTAATTAGGCAGGCAATTAGGCAGTTAATTAGGCTGTCAATTAGGCAGGCAATTGGGCAGTTGATTAGGCGGTCAATTAGGCAGACAATTGGGCAGTTAATTAGGCAGTTAATAAGGCAGGCAGTCGGGCAAACAATTAGGCAGTTAATTAGGCAGTTAATTAGGCAGGCAATTGGGCAGTTAATTAGGCAGTTAATTAGACAGGCAATTAGGCATTTAATTAGGAGTTAATTAGGCAGGCAATTAAGCAGATAATTAGGAAGGTAATTAGGCTGGCAATTAGGCAATTAGGCAGTTAATTAGGCAGGCCATTGGGCAGTTAATTAGGCAGTTAATTAGGCAGGCAATTTGAAAGTTAATTAGGCAGTTAATTAGACAGGCAATTAGGCATTTCATTAGGCCGTTAATTAGGCAGGCACTTAGGCTGTTAATTAGGCAGTTAATTAGACAGGCAATAAGGCAGGCACTTAGGCAGTTAATTAGGCAGGCAATTATGCTGATAATAAGGCAGGCAATTAGGCAGTTAATTAGGCGGTCAATTAGGCAGGCAATTGGCAGTTAATTAGGCAGTTAATTAGGCAGGCAATTGGGCAGTTAATTAGGCAGTTAATTAGGCAGGCAATTAAGCAGAAAATTAGGCAGGCAATAAGGCAGATAATAAAGCAGAAAATTAGGCAGGCAATAAGGCAGATAATTAAGCAGGCAATTAGGCAAGCAGGCAAATAAGCACGCAATTAAGCAGTTAAATAGGCAGGCAGGCAATTTGGCAGGTAATTAGGCAGGCAATTAGGCAGGCTAATAGGCAATTAATTAGGCGGTCAATTAGGCAGGCAATTGGGCAGTTTATTAGGCAGTTAATTAAGCAGGAAATTGGGCAGTTAATTAGGCAATTAATTAGGCAGACAATTAAGCAGATAATTAGGCAGTTAATTAGCCAGGCAATTAAGCAGAAAATTAGGCAGGCAATAAGGCAGATAATTAAGCAGGCAATTAGGCAAATAATTAGGCGGTCAATTAGGCAGGCAATTAGGCAGTTAATTAGGCAGTTAATTAGACAGGCCATTAGGCATTTAATTAGGCAGTTAATTAGGCAAGCAATTGTGCAGTTAATTAGGTAGATAATTAGGCAGGCAATTAGGCAGTTAATTAGGCAGTTAATTAGGCAGGCAATTAAGAAGTTAATTAGGCAGGCAATTAAGCAGGCAATCAGGCAGGCAATCAGGCAGGCAATTAGGCAGTTTATTAGTCAAGCAATTAGGCAGGCAATTAGGCAGGCAATAAGGCAGGTTATTAAGCAGGCAAGTAGGCAGGCAATTAGGCAGTTAATTAGGCAGTTAATTAGACAGGCCATTAGGCATTTAATTAGGCAGTTTATTAGTCAGGCAATTGTGCAGTTAATTGGGTAGATAATTAGGCAGGCAATTAGGCAGTTAATAAGCAGGCAATTAGGAAGTTAATTAGGCAGGCAATTAGGCAGGCAATTAAGCAGGCAATCAGGCAGGCAATTAGGCAGTTTATTAGTCAAGCAATTAGGCAGGCAATTAGGCAGGCAATTAGGCAGTTATTTAGGCAGTTAATTAGGCAGGCAATAGGGCAATTAATTAGGCAGTTAATTGGACAGGCAATTAGGAAGTTAATTAGGCTGTCAATTAGGCAGGCAATTGGGCAGTTAATTAGGCAGGCAATTGGGCAGTTAATTAGGCAGGCAATTGGGCAGTTAATTAGGCAGTTAATTAGACAGGCAATTGGGCAGTTAATTAGGCAGTTAATTAGGCAGGCAATTAGGAAGTTAATTAGGCAGGCAATTAGGCAGGCAATTAAGCAGGAAATAAGGCAGGCAATTAGGCAGTTTATTAGTCAAGCAATTAGGCAGGCAATTAGGCAGGCAATTAGGCAGTTATTAAAGCAGGCAATAGGGCAATTAATTAGGCAGTTAATTGGACAGGCAATTAGGAAGTTAATTAGGCTGTTAATTAGGCAGGCAATTGGGCAGTTAATTAGGTAGTTAATTAGGCAGGCAATTGGGCAGTTTATTAGGCAGTTATTAGGCATGCAATTAAGCAGATAATTAAGCAGATAATTAGGCAGGCAATAAGGCAGATAATTAAGCAGGCAATTAGGCGGTTAATAAGGCAGTCAATTAGGCAGCCAATTAGGGAGTTAATTAGGCAGGCAATTAAGCAGATAATCCGGCAGGCAATTAGGCAGGCAATTAAGCAGATAGTTAGGCAGGCAATTAAGCAGATAGTTAGGCAGGCAATTAGGAAGGCAATTAGGCAGTTAAATAGGCAGGCAATTAGGCATATATATGAGCAGGCAATCAGGCAGTTAATTAGGCAGGCACTTAGGCAGGCACTTAGGCACTTAATTATGCAAATAATTAGGCAGGCAATTGGGCAGTTAATAAGGCGGTCAATTAGGCAGGCAATTAAGCAGATAATTAGGCAGGCAATTAAGCAGATAATTAAGCAGGCAATTAGGCAGATAATTAAGCAGGCAATTAGGCAGTTTATTAGTCAAGCAATTAGGCAGGCAATTAGGCAGGCAATAAGGCAGGTTATTAAGCAGGCAAGTAGGCAGGCAAATAGGCAGTTAATTAGGCAGTTAATTAGACAGGCCATTAGGCATTTAATTAGGCAGTTTATTAGGCAGGAAATTGTGCAGTTAATTGGGTAGATAATTAGGCAGGCAATTAGGCAGTTAATAAGCAGGCAATTAGGAAGTTAATTAGGCAGGCAATTAGGCAGGCAATTAAGCAGGCAATAAGGCAGGCAATTAGGCAGTTTATTAGTTAAGCAATTAGGCAGGCAATTAGGCAGGCAATAAGGCAGGTTATTAAGCAGGCAATTAGGCAGGCAATAAGGCAGGTTATTAAGCAGGCAATTATGCAGTTAATTAGGCAAGCAATTAGGCAAGCAATTAGGCAGGCAATTAGGCAGGCAATTAGGCAGGCAATTAGGCAGTTAATTAGGCAGTTAATTAGACAGGCCATTAGGCATTTAATTAGGCAGTTAATTAGGCAGGCAATTGTGCAGTTAATTAGGTAGATAATTAGGCAGGCAATTAGACAGGCAATTAGGCAGTTAATTAGGCAGGCAATTAGGAAGTTAATTAGGCAGGCAATTAGGCAGGCAATTAAGCAGGCAATCAGGCAGGCAATTATGCAGTTTATTAGTCAAGCAATTAGGCAGGCAATTAGGCAGGAAATTAGGCAGTTATTTAGGAAGTTAATTAGGCAGGCAATAGGGGCAATTAATAAGGCAAATAATTGGACAGGCAATTAGGAATTTAATTAGGCTGTCAATTAGGCAGGCAATTGGGCAGTTAATTAGGTAGTTAATAAGGCAGGCAATTGGGCAGTTTATTAGGCAGTTATTAGGCATGCAATTAAGCAGATAATTAAGCAGATAATTAGGCAGGCAATAAGGCAGACAATTAAGCAGGCAATTAGGCGGTTAATTAGGCGGTCAATTAGGCAGGCAATTAGGCAGTTAATTAGGCAGGCAATTGGGCAGTTAATTAGGCAGTTAATTAGACAGGCAATTAGGCATTTAATTAGGAGTTAATTAGGCAGGCAATTAAGCAGATAATTAGGCAGGCAATAAGGCAGATAATTAGGCAGTTAATTAGGCATTTAATTAGGCAGGCAATTGGGCAGTTTATAAGGCAGTCAATTAGGCAGGCAATTGGGGAGTTAATTAGGCAGGCCATTAAGCAGATAATTAGGCAGGCAATTAGGCAGGCAATTAGGCAGTTAAATAGGCAGGCAATTAGGCATATATATGAGTAGGCAATCAGGCAGTTAATTAGGCAGGCAATTAGGCAGGCACTTAGGCAGTTAATTATGCAGTTAATTAGGCAGGCAATTGGGCAGTTAATTAGGCAGGCAATTAAGCAGATAATTAAGCAGGCAATTAGGCAGATAATTAAGCAGGCAATTAGGCAGTTAATTAGGCGGTCAATTAGGCAGGCAATTGGGCAGTTAATTAGGCAGTTAATTAGACAGGCATTTAGGAAGTTAATAAGGCAGTCAATTAGGCAGGCAATTGGGCAGTTAGTTAGGCAGTTAATTAGGCAGGCAATTGGGCAGTTAATTAGGCAGGCAATTGGGCAGTTAATTAGGCAGTTAATTAGGCAGGCAATTAAGCAGATAATTAGGCAGTAAATTAGGCCGGCAATTAGGCAAGCAGACAATAAGGCAGGCAGGCAAATAAGCAGGCAATTAAGCAGTTAATTAGGCAGGCAGGCAATTTGGCAAGTAATTAGGCAGGCTATTAGGCAGGCAATTAGGCATTTAATTAGGAGTTAATTAGGCAAGCAATTAAGCAGAAGATTATAATGCAGGCAATTAGGCAGGCAATTAGGCAATTAGGCAGTTAATTGTTCAGGAAATTGGGCAGATAATTAGGCAGTTAATTAGGCAGGCAATTTGGCAGTTAAATAGGCAGTTAATTAGGCAGGCAGTTGGGCAGGCAATTAGGCAGTTAATTAGGCAGGCAATTGGGCAGTTAATTAGGCAGTTAATTAGACAGGCAATTAGGCAAGCAGACAATAAGGCAGGCAGGCAAATAAGCAGGCAATTAAGCAGTTAATTAGGCAGGCAGGCAATTTGGCAAGTAATTAGGCAGGCAATTTGGCAGGCACTTAGGCAGTTAATTATGCAGTTAATTAGGCAGGCAATTGGGGCAGTTTATAAGGCGGTCAATTAGGCAGGCAATTAAGCAGATAATTAGGCAAGCAATTAGGCAGATAATTAAGCAGGCAATTAGGCAGTTAATTAGACAGGCAATTAGGCAGGCACTTAGGCAGTTAATTAAGCAGTTAATTAGGCAGTTAATTGGGCAGGCAGTTAGGCAGGCAATAAGGCAGTTAATTAGACAGGCAATTAGGCAGGCACTTAGGCAGTTAATTAGGCAGGCAATTATGCTGATAATAAGGCAGGCAATTAGGCAGTTAATTAGGCAGGCAATTAGGCAGTTAATAAGGCGGTCAATTAGGCAGTTAATTAGGCAGGCATTTAAGCAGAAAATTAGGCAGGCAATAAGGCAGATAATTAAGCAGGCAATAGGGCAAGCAGGCAATTAGGCAGGCAGGCAAATAAGCACGCAATTAAGCAGTTAAATAGGCAGGCATGCAATTTGGCAGGTAATTAGGCAGGCAATTAGGCAGGCTAATAGGCAGTTAATTAGGCTGTCAATTAGGCAGGCAATTGGGCAGTTAATTAGGCAGTTAATAAGGCAGGAAATTGGGCAGTTAATTAGGCAATTAATTAGGCAGGCAATTAAGCAGATAATTAAGCAGTTAATTAGCCAGGCAATTAAGCAGAAAATTAAGCAGGCAATAAGGCAGATAATTAAGCAGGCAACTAGGCAGTTAATTAGGCAGTTAATTAGACAGGCCATTAGGCATTTAATTAGGCAGTTAATTAGGCAGGCAATTGTGCAGTTATTAGGTAGATAATTAGGCAGGCAATTAGGCAGTTAATTAGGCAGGCAATTAGGAAGTTATTTAGGCAGGCAATTAGGCAGGCAATTAAGCAGGCAATCAGGCAAGCAATTAGGCAGTTTATTAGTCAAGCAATTAGGCAGGCAATAAGGCAGGTTATTAAGCAGGCAATTAGGCAGGCAATAAGGCAGGTTATTATTCAGGAAATTATGCAGTTAATTAGGCAAGCAATTAGGCAGGCAATTAGGCAGGCAATTAGGCAGTTAGTTAGGCAGTTAATTAGACAGGCCATTAGGCATTTAATTAGGCAGTTAATTAGGCAGGCAATTGTGCAGTTAATTAGGTAGATAAATAGGCAGGCAATTAGGCAGGCAATTAGGCAGTTAATTAGGCAGGCAATTAGGAAGTTAATTAGGCAGGCAATTAGGCAGGCAATTAAGCAGGCAATCAGGCAGGCAATTAGGCAATTTATTAGTCAAGCAATTAGGCAGGCAATTAGGCAGGCAATTAGGCAGTTATTTAGGCAGTTAATTAGGCAGGCAATAGGGCAATTAATTATGCATTTAATTGGACAGGCAATTGTGCAGTTAATTAGGCAGTTAATTAGACAGGCAATTAGGCATTTCATTAGGCCGTTAATTAGACAGGCAATTGTGCAGTTAATTAGGTAGTTTATTAGGCAGGCAACTAGGGAGGCAATTAGGAAGGCAATAAGACAGGTTATTGAGCAGGCAATAAGGCAGGTTATTATTCAGGAAATTATGCAGTTAATTAGGCAAGCAATTAGGCAGGCAATTAGGCAGGCAATTAGGCAGGCAATTAGGCAGTTAGTTAGGCAGTTAATTAGACAGGCCATTAGGCATTTAATTAGGCAGTTAATTAGGCAGGCAATTGATCAGTTAATTAGGTAGATAATTAGGCAGGCAATTAGGCAGGCAATTAGGCTGATAATTAAGCAGGCAATCAGGCAGTTAATAAGCCTGGCAATTAGGCAGGCACTTAGGCAGTTAATTAGGCAGGCAATTAGGCAGATAATAAAGCAGACAATTAGGCAGGCAATTAGGCAGGTAATTAGGCAGTTAATTAGGCAGGCACTGGGCATGCAATTAGACAGTTATTTAGGCAGTTAATAAGGCAGGCAATTGGGCAGTTAATTAGGCAGTTAATTAGGCAGGCAATTAAGCAGATAATTAGGCAGGCAATTAGGCAGTTCATTAGTCAAGCAATTAGGCAGGCAATTAGGCAGGCAATTAGGCAGGTAATTAAGCAGGCAATTATGCAGTTAATTAGGCAAGCATTTAGGCAAGCAGGCAATTATGCAGTTAATAAGGCAAGCAATTAGGCAAGCAGGCAATTTGGCAGGCAGGTAAATAAGCAGGCAATTAAGCAGTTAATTAGACAGGCAGACAATTTGGCAGGTAATTAGGCTGGGAATTAGGCAGGCTATTAGGCAGTTAATTAGGTGGTCAATTAGGCAGGCAATTGGGCAGTTAATTAGGCAGTTAATTTGGCAGGCAATTAAGCAAATAATTAGGCAGATAATTAGGCAGATAATTAAGCAGGCAATTAGGCAATTAATTAGGCGGTCAATTAAGCAGGCAATTAGGCGGTTAATTAGGCAGGCAATTAGGCAGTTAATTTGGCAGGCAATTGGGCAGTTAATTAGGCAGGCAATTAGGCAGATGATTAAGCAGGCAATTAGGCAGTTAATTAGGCGGTCAAAAAGCAGGCAATTAAAGCAGGCAATAAGGCAGTTTATTAGTCAAGCAATTAGGCAGGCAATTGGGGCAGGCAATAAGGCAGTTAATTAGACAGGCAATTAAGCAGATGATTAGGCAGGCAATTAGGCAGATAATTAAGCAGGCAATTAGGCAGTTAATTTGGCGGTCAATTAGGTAGGCAATTAGGCAGGCAATTAGGCAATTAGGCAGTTAATTAGGCAGGCAGTTAGGCAGTTAATAAGGCAGTTAATTATACAGGCAATTAGCATTTAATTAGGCAGTTAATTAAGCAGGCAATTGTGCAGTTAATTAGGTAGTTAATAAGGCAGGCAATAAGGCAGGCAATTAGGCAGATAATTAGACAGTCAATTAGGCAGAAAATTAAGCAGGCAATCATGCAGTTAATTAGGCAGGCAATTAGGCAGGCACTTAGGCAGTTAATTAGGCAGGCAAATAGGCAGATATTAAGGCAGGAAATTAGGCAGTTAATTAGGCAGGCAATTAAGCAGGCAATAAGGAAGTTAATTAGGCAGGCAATTAGGCAGTTTATTAGTCAAGAAATTAGGCAGGCAATTAGGCAGGCAATTAGGCAGGCAATAAGGCAGGTAATTAAGCAGGCAATTATGCAGTTAATTAGGCAAGCAATTAGGCAGGCAATTAGGCAGGAAATAAGGCAGGCAATTAAGCAGGCAATTATGCAGTTTGTTAGGCAGGCAGGCAATTTGGCAGGTAATTAGGCAGGCTATTATGCAGGCTATTATGCAGGCTATTAGGCAGGCTATTAGGCATACAATTAGGCAGGCAATTAGGCAGTTAATTAGGCGGTCAATTAGGCAGGCAGTTAATTAGGTTGGCAATTAGGCGGTTAATTAGACACACAATTAGGCATTTAATTAGGCAGTTAATTAAGCAGGCAATTGTGCAGTTAATTAGGTAGTTAATTAGGCAGGCAATTAGGCAGTTAATTAGGCAGGCAATTAGGCAGATAATTAAGCAGTTAATTAGGCAGTTAATTAGGCGGTCAATTAGGCAGGCAGTTAATTAGGCAGTTAATTAAACAGGCAATTAGGCGGTTAATTAAACAGGAAATTGGGCAGTTAATTAGGCAGTTAATTAGACAGGCAATTGTGCAGTTAATAAGGTAGTTAATTAGGCAGGCAATTAGGCAGGCAATTGGGCAGATAATTAGACAGTCAGTTAGGCAGAAAATTAAGCAGTTAATTAGGCAGGCAATTAGGCAGGCACTTAGGCAGTTAATTAGGCAGGCAAATAGGCAGATAATAAGGCAGGCAATTAGGCAGTTTATTAGTCAAGCAATTAGGCAGGCAATTAGGCAGGCAATAAGGCAGGTAATTAAGCAGGCAATTATGCAGTTAATTATGCAAGCAATTAGGCAGGCAATTAGGCAGGCAATAAGGCAGGCAATAAAGCAGGCAATTAAGCAGATAATTAGGCAGGCAATTAAAAGGCAATTAGGCAGTTAATTAGGCAGGCAATTAGGCAGGCACTTAGGCAGTTAATTAGGCAGTTAATTATGCAGGCAATTGGGCTGTTTATTAGGCAGGCAATTGGGCAGGCAATTAAGCAGGCACTTAGGCAGTTATTTAGGCAGGCAATTAGGCTGATAATAAGGCAGGCTATTAGGCATACAATTAGGCAGGCAATTAGGCAGTTAATTAGGCGGTCAATTAGGCAGCCAGTTAATTAGGCAGTTAATTAAGCAGGCAATTAGGCAGTTAATTAGACAGGCAATTTGGCATTTAATTAGGCAGTTAATTAGGCACGCAATTGTGCAGTTAATTAGGCAGTTTATTAGGCAAATAATTAGGTAGGCAATTAAGTAGATAATTAGGTAGTTAATTAGGCAGGCAATTAAGCAGATAAATAAGCAGATAATAAGGCAGGCAATTAGGCAGATAATTAATCAGGCAATTAGGTGGTTAATTAGGCGGTCAATTAAGCAGGGAATTAGGCATTTAATTAAACAGGCAATTGGGCAGTTAATTAGGCAGTTAATTAGACAGGCAATTAGGCATTTAATTAGGAGTTAATTAGGCAGGCAATTAAGCAGATAATTAGGCAGGCAATTAAAAAGGCAATTAGGCAGTTAATAAGGCAAGCAATTAGTCAGGCAAAAGGCAGTTAATTAAACAGGCAATTAGGCAGGCACTTAGGCAGTTAATTAAACAGGCAATTAGGCTGATAAAAAGGCAGACAATTAGGCTGTTAAGTAGGCAGGCAATTAGGCAGTTAATTAGGCGGTCAATTAGGCAGGCAATTGGGCAGTTAATTAGGCAGTTAATTAGGCAGGCAATTGGGCAGTTAATTAGGCAGTTAATTAGGCAGGCAATTAAGCAGATAATTAGGCAGTTAATTAGGCAGGCAATTAGGCAGTTAATTAGGCTGTCAATTAGGCAGGCAATTAAGCAGATAATTAAGCAGATAATTAGGCAGGCAATTAGGCAGATAATTAAGCAGGCAATTAGGTGGTTAATTAGGCGGTCAATTAAGCAGGCAATTAGGCAGTTAATTAAACAGGCAATCAGGCAGTTAATTAGACAGGCAATTAGGCAGGCACTTAGGCAGTTAATTAAGCAGTTAATTAGGCAGTTAATTGGGCAGGCAGTTGGGCAGGCAATAAGGCAGTTAATTAGACAGGCAATTAGGCAGGCACTTAGGCAGTTAATTAGGCAGGCAATTATGCTGATAATAAGGCAGGCAATTAGGCAGTTAATTAGGCAGGCAATTAGGCAGTAAATTAGGCGGTCAATTAGGCAGTTAATTAGGCAGGCATTTAAGCAGAAAATTAGGCATGCAATAAGGCAGATAATTAAGCAGGCAATTAGGCAAGCAGGCAATTAGGCAGGCAGGCAAATAAGCACGCAATTAAGCAGTTAAATAGGCAGGCATGCAATTTGGCAGGTAATTAGGCAGGCAATTAGGCAGGCTAATAGGCAGTTAATTAGGCGGTCAATTAGGCAGGCAATTGGGCAGTTAATTAGGCAGTTAATTAGCCAGGCAATTAAGCAGAAAATTAAGCAGGCAATAAGGCAGATAATTAAGCAGGCAATTAGGCAGTTAATTAGGCAGTTAATTAGACAGGCCATTAGGCATTTAATTAGGCAGTTAATTAGGCAGGCAATTGTGCAGTTAATTAGGTAGATAATTAGGCAGGCAATTAGGCAGTTAATTAGGCAGGCAATTAGGAAGTTATTTAGGCAGGCAATTAGGCAGGCAATTAAGCAGGCAATCAGGCATGCAAATTAGGCAGTTTATTAGTCAAGCAATTAGGCAGGCAATTAGGCAGGCAATAAGGCAGGTTATTAAGCAGGCAATTAGGCAGGCAATAAGGCAGGTTATTATTCAGGAAATTATGCAGTTAATTAGGCAAGCAATTAGGCAGGCAATTAGGCAGGCAATTAGGCAGGCAATTAGGCAGTTAGTTAGGCAGTTAATTATACAGGCCATTAGGCATTTAATTAGGCAGTTAATTAGGCAGGCAATTGTGCAGTTAATTAGGTAGATAATTAGGCAGGCAATTAGGCAGGCAATTAGGCAGTTAATTAGGCAGGCAATTAGGAAGTTGATTAGGCAGGCAATTAGGCAGGCAATTAATCAGGCAATCAGGCAGGCAATTAGGAAATTTATTAGTCAAGCAATTAGGCAGGCAATTAGGCAGGCAATTAGGCAGTTATTTAGGCAGTTAATTAGGCAGGCAATAGGGCAATTAATTAGGCATTTAATTGGACAGGCAATTGTGCAGTTAATTAGGCAGTTAATTAGACAGGCAATTAGGCATTTCATTAGGCCGTTAATTAGGCAGGCAATTGTGCAGTTAATTAGGTAGTTTTTTAGGCAGGCAACTAGGGAGGCAATTAGGAAGGCAATAAGGCAGGTTATTAAGCAGGCAATTAGGCAGGCAATAAGGCAGGTTATTATTCAGGAAATTATGCAGTTAATTAGGCAAGCAATTAGGCAGGCAATTAGGCAGGCAATTAGGCAGGCAATTAGGCAGTTAGTTAGGCAGTTAATTAGACAGGCCATTAGGCATTTAATTAGGCAGTTAATTAGGCAGGCAATTGTGCAGTTAATTAGGTAGATAATTAGGCAGGCAATTAGGCAGGCAATTAGGCTGATAATTAAGCAGGCAATCAGGCAGTTAATAAGCCTGGCAATTAGGCAGGCACTTAGGCAGTTAATTAGGCAGGGCAATTAGGCAGATAATAAAGCAGACAATTAGACAGGCAATTAGGCAGGTAATTAGGCAGTTAATTAGGCAGGCACTGGGCATGCAATTGGACAGTTATTTAGGCAGTTAATAAGACAGGCAATTGGGCAGTTAATTAGGCAGTTAATTAGGCAGGCAATTAAGCAGATAATTAGGCAGGCAATTAGGCAGTTCATTAGTCAAGCAATTAGGCAGGCAATTAGGCAGGCAATTAGGCAGGTAATTAAGCAGGCAATTATGCAGTTAATTAGGCAAGCATTTAGGCAAGCAGGCAATTATGCAGTTAATAAGGCAAGCAATTAGGCAAGCAGGAAATTTGGCAGGCAGGTAAATAAGCAGGCAATTAAGCAGTTAATTAGACAGGCAGCCAATTTGGCAGGTAATTAGGCTGGTAATTAGGCAGGCTATTAGGCAGTTAATTAGGTGGTCAATTAGGCAGGCAATTGCGCAGTTAATTAGGCAGTTAATTTGGCAGGCAATTAAGCAAATAATTAGGCAGATAATTAGGCAGATAATTAAGCAGGCAATTAGGCAATTAATTAGGCGGTCAATTAAGCAGGCAATTAGGCAGTTAATTAGGCAGGCAATTAGGCAGTTAATTTGGCAGGCAATTGGGCAGTTAATTAGGCAGGCAATTAGGCAGATGATTAAGCAGGCAATTAGGCAGATAATTAAGCAGGCAATTAGGCAGTTAATTAGGCAGGCAATTAAGCAGTTAATTAGGCAGACAATAAGGCAGATAATGAAGCAGGCAATTAGGAAGGCAATTAGGCAGTTAATTAGGCAGGCAATTAGGCAGATAATTAAGCAGGCAATTAGGCAGTTAATTAGGCGTTCAATTAGGCAGGCAATTGGGAAGTTAATTAGGCAGGCAATTGGGCACATAATTAGGCAGTTAATTAGACAGGCAATTAGGCATTTAATTAGGAGTTAATTAGGCAGGCAATTAAGCAGATAATTAGGCAGGCAATTAAAAGGCAATTAATCAGTTAATTAGGCAGGCAATTAGGCAGGCACTTAGGCAGTTAATTAGGCAGTTAATTATGCAGGCAATTGGGCTGTTTATTAGGCAGGCAATTGGGCAGGCAATTAAGCAGGCACTTAGGCAGTTAATTAGGCAGGCAATTAGGCTGATAATAAGGCAGGCTATTAGGCATACAATTAGGCAGGCAATTAGGCAGTTAATTAGGCGGTCAATTAGGCAGGCAGTTAATTAGGCAGTTAATTAGGCAGGCAATTAGGCGGTTAATTAAACAGGCAATTAGGCATTTAATTAGGCAGTTAATTAGGCAGGAAATTGTGCAGTTAATTAGGCAGTTAATTAGGCAAATAATTAGGCAGGTTATTAAGCAGATAATTAGGCAGTTAATTAGGCAGGCAATTAAGCAGATAATTAAGCATATAATTAGGCAGGCAATTAGGCAGATAATTAAGCAGGCAATTAGGTGGTTAACTAGGCGGTCAATTAAGCAGGCAATTAGGCAGTTAATTAAACAGGCAATTGGGCAGTTAATTAGGCAGTTAATTAGACAGGCAATTAGGCATTTAATTAGGAGTTAATTAGGCAGGCAATAAAGCAGATAATTAAGCAGGCAATTAAAAAGGCAATTAGGCAGTTAGTTAGGCAGGCACTTAGGCAGGCACTTAGGCAGTTAATTAGGCAGTTAATTAGGCAGGCAATTAAGCAGATAATTAAGCATATAATTAGGCAGGCAATTAGGCAGATAATTAAGCAGGCAATTAGGTGGTTAACTAGGCGGTCAATTAAGCAGGCAATTAGGCAGTTAATTAAACAGGCAATTGTGCAGTTAATTAGGTAGTTAATTAGGCAGGCAACTAGGGAGGCAATTGGGCAGTTAATTAGGCAGGCAATTAGGCATATAATTAAGCAGGCAATTAGGCAGTTAATAAGCCTGGCAATTAGGCAGGCACTTAGGCGGTTAATTAGGCAGGCAATTGGGCATGCAATTGGACAGTTATTTAGGCAGTTAATAATGCAGGCAATTGGGCAGTTAATTAGGCAGTTAATTAGGCAGGCAATTAAGCAGATAATTAGGCAGGCAATTAGGCAGTTTATTTGTCAAGCAATTAGGCAGGCAATTAGGCAGGCAATTAGGCAGGTAATTAAGCAGGCAATTATGCAGTTAATTAGGCAAGCATTTAGGCAAGCAGGCAATTATGCAATTAATTAGGCAAGCAATTAGGCAAGCAGGCAAATTGGCAGGCAGGTAAATAAGCAGGCAATTAAGCAGTTAATTAGGCAGGCAGCCAATTTGGCAGGTAATTAGGCTGGTAATTAGGCAGGCTATTAGGCAGTTAATTAGGTGGTCAATTAGGCAGGCAATTGGGCAGTTAATTAGGCAGTTAATTTGGCAGGCAATAAAACAAATAATTAGGCAGATAATTAGGCAGATAATTAAGCAGGCAATTAGGCAATTATTTAGGCGGTCAATTAAGCAGGCAATTAGGCAGTTAATTAGGCAGGCAATTAGGCAGTTAATTAGGCAGGCAATTGGGCAGTTAATTAGGCAGATGATTAAGCAGGCAATTAGGCAGGCACTTAGGCAGTTAATTAGGCAGTTAATTAGGCAGGCAATTGGGCAGTTAATTAGGCAGGCAATTGGGCAGGCAATAAGGCAGTTAATAAGACAGGCAATTAGGCAGGCACTTAGGCAGTTAATTAGGCAGGCAATTAGGCTGATAATAAGGCAGGCATTTAGGCAGTTAATTAGGCAGGCAATTAGGCAGTTAATTAGGCGGTCAATTAGGCAGGCAATTGGGCAGTTAATTAGGCAGTTAATTAGGCAGGCAATTGGGCAGTTAATTAGGCAGTTAATTAGGCAGGCAATTAAGCAGATAATTAGGCAGTTAATTAGGCAGGCAATTAGGCAGGCAATTAGGCAGTTAATTAGGCTGTCAATTAGGCAGGCAATTAAGCAGATAATTAGGCAGGCAATTAGGCAGATAATTAAGCAGGCAATTAGGTGGTTTATTAGGCGGTCAATTAAGCAGGCAATTAGGCAGTTAATTAAACAGGCAATTGGGCAGTTAATTAGGCAGTTAATTAGACAGGCAATAAGGCATTTAATTAGGAGTTAATTAGGCAGGCAATAAAGCAGATAATTAGGCAGGCAATTAAAAAGGCAATTAGGCAGTTAATTAGGCAAGCAATTAGGCAGGCACTTAGGCAGTTAATTAGGCAGATAATTGGGCAGTTAATTAGGCAGGCAATTGGGCAGGCAATAAGGCAGTTAATTAGACAGGCAATTAGGCAGGCACTTTGGCAGTTATTTTGGCAGGCAATTAGGCTGATAATAAGGCAGGCAATTAGGCAGTTAATTAGGCAGGCAATTAGGCAGTTAATTAGGCAGGCAATTAGGCAGTTAATTAGGCGGTCAATTAGGCAGGCAATTGGGCAGTTAATTAGGCAGTTAATTAGGCAGGAAATTGGGCAGTTAATTAGGCAGTTAATTAGGCAGGCAATTAAGCAGATAATTAGGCAGTTAATTAGGCAGGCAATTAGGCAGTTAATTAGGCTGTCAATTAGGCAGGCAATTGGGCAGTTGATTAGGCGGTCAATTAGGCAGACAATTGGGCAGTTAATTAGGCAGTTAATAAGGCAGGCAGTCGGGCAAACAATTAGGCAGTTAATTAGGCAGTTAATTAGGCAGGCAATTGGGCAGTTAATTAGGCAGTTAATTAGACAGGCAATTAGGCATTTAATTAGGAGTTAATTAGGCAGGCAATTAAGCAGATAATTAGGAAGGTAATTAGGCTGGCAATTAGGCAATTAGGCAGTTAATTAGGCAGGCCATTGGGCAGTTAATTAGGCAGTTAATTAGGCAGGCAATTTGAAAGTTAATTAGGCAGTTAATTAGACAGGCAATTAGGCATTTCATTAGGCCGTTAATTAGGCAGGCACTTAGGCTGTTAATTAGGCAGTTAATTAGACAGGCAATAAGGCAGGCACTTAGGCAGTTAATTAGGCAGGCAATTATGCTGATAATAAGGCAGGCAATTAGGCAGTTAATTAGGCGGTCAATTAGGCAGGCAATTGGCAGTTAATTAGGCAGTTAATTAGGCAGGCAATTGGGCAGTTAATTAGGCAGTTAATTAGGCAGGCAATTAAGCAGAAAATTAGGCAGGCAATAAGGCAGATAATAAAGCAGAAAATTAGGCAGGCAATAAGGCAGATAATTAAGCAGGCAATTAGGCAAGCAGGCAAATAAGCACGCAATTAAGCAGTTAAATAGGCAGGCAGGCAATTTGGCAGGTAATTAGGCAGGCAATTAGGCAGGCTAATAGGCAATTAATTAGGCGGTCAATTAGGCAGGCAATTGGGCAGTTTATTAGGCAGTTAATTAAGCAGGAAATTGGGCAGTTAATTAGGCAATTAATTAGGCAGAAAATTAAGCAGATAATTAGGCAGTTAATTAGCCAGGCAATTAAGCAGAAAATTAGGCAGGCAATAAGGCAGATAATTAAGCAGGCAATTAGGCAAATAATTAGGCGGTCAATTAGGCAGGCAATTAGGCAGTTAATTAGGCAGTTAATTAGACAGGCCATTAGGCATTTAATTAGGCAGTTAATTAGGCAAGCAATTGTGCAGTTAATTAGGTAGATAATTAGGCAGGCAATTAGGCAGTTAATTAGGCAGTTAATTAGGCAGGCAATTAAGAAGTTAATTAGGCAGGCAATTAAGCAGGCAATCAGGCAGGCAATCAGGCAGGCAATTAGGCAGTTTATTAGTCAAGCAATTAGGCAGGCAATTAGGCAGGCAATAAGGCAGGTTATTAAGCAGGCAAGTAGGCAGGCAATTAGGCAGTTAATTAGGCAGTTAATTAGACAGGCCATTAGGCATTTAATTAGGCAGTTTATTAGTCAGGCAATTGTGCAGTTAATTGGGTAGATAATTAGGCAGGCAATTAGGCAGTTAATAAGCAGGCAATTAGGAAGTTAATTAGGCAGGCAATTAGGCAGGCAATTAAGCAGGCAATCAGGCAGGCAATTAGGCAGTTTATTAGTCAAGCAATTAGGCAGGCAATTAGGCAGGCAATTAGGCAGTTATTTAGGCAGTTAATTAGGCAGGCAATAGGGCAATTAATTAGGCAGTTAATTGGACAGGCAATTAGGAAGTTAATTAGGCTGTCAATTAGGCAGGCAATTGGGCAGTTAATTAGGCAGGCAATTGGGCAGTTAATTAGGCAGGCAATTGGGCAGTTAATTAGGCAGTTAATTAGACAGGCAATTGGGCAGTTAATTAGGCAGTTAATTAGGCAGGCAATTAGGAAGTTAATTAGGCAGGCAATTAGGCAGGCAATTAAGCAGGAAATAAGGCAGGCAATTAGGCAGTTTATTAGTCAAGCAATTAGGCAGGCAATTAGGCAGGCAATTAGGCAGTTATTAAAGCAGGCAATAGGGCAATTAATTAGGCAGTTAATTGGACAGGCAATTAGGAAGTTAATTAGGCTGTTAATTAGGCAGGCAATTGGGCAGTTAATTAGGTAGTTAATTAGGCAGGCAATTGGGCAGTTTATTAGGCAGTTATTAGGCATGCAATTAAGCAGATAATTAAGCAGATAATTAGGCAGGCAATAAGGCAGATAATTAAGCAGGCAATTAGGCGGTTAATAAGGCGGTCAATTAGGCAGGCAATTAGGCAGTTAATTAGGCAGGCAATTGGGCAGTTAATTAGGAAGTTAATTAGACAGGCAATTAGGCATTTAATTAGGAGTTAATTAGGCAGGCAATTAAGCAGATAATTAGGCATACAATTAGGCAGATAATTAGGCAGTTAATTAGGCATTTAATTAGGCAGGCAATTGGGCAGTTTATAAGGCAGTCAATTAGGCAGCCAATTAGGGAGTTAATTAGGCAGGCAATTAAGCAGATAATCCGGCAGGCAATTAGGCAGGCAATTAAGCAGATAGTTAGGCAGGCAATTAAGCAGATAGTTAGGCAGGCAATTAGGAAGGCAATTAGGCAGTTAAATAGGCAGGCAATTAGGCATATATATGAGCAGGCAATCAGGCAGTTAATTAGGCAGGCACTTAGGCAGGCACTTAGGCACTTAATTATGCAAATAATTAGGCAGGCAATTGGGCAGTTAATAAGGCGGTCAATTAGGCAGGCAATTAAGCAGATAATTAGGCAGGCAATTAAGCAGATAATTAAGCAGGCAATTAGGCAGATAATTAAGCAGGCAATTAGGCAGTTTATTAGTCAAGCAATTAGGCAGGCAATTAGGCAGGCAATAAGGCAGGTTATTAAGCAGGCAAGTAGGCAGGCAAATAGGCAGTTCATTAGGCAGTTAATTAGACAGGCCATTAGGCATTTAATTAGGCAGTTTATTAGGCAGGAAATTGTGCAGTTAATTGGGTAGATAATTAGGCAGGCAATTAGGCAGTTAATAAGCAGGCAATTAGGAAGTTAATTAGGCAGGCAATTAGGCAGGCAATTAAGCAGGCAATAAGGCAGGCAATTAGGCAGTTTATTAGTTAAGCAATTAGGCAGGCAATTAGGCAGGCAATAAGGCAGGTTATTAAGCAGGCAATTAGGCAGGCAATAAGGCAGGTTATTAAGCAGGCAATTATGCAGTTAATTAGGCAAGCAATTAGGCAAGCAATTAGGCAGGCAATTAGGCAGGCAATTAGGCAGGCAATTAGGCAGTTAATTAGGCAGTTAATTAGACAGGCCATTAGGCATTTAATTAGGCAGTTAATTAGGCAGGCAATTGTGCAGTTAATTAGGTAGATAATTAGGCAGGCAATTAGACAGGCAATTAGGCAGTTAATTAGGCAGGCAATTAGGAAGTTAATTAGGCAGGCAATTAGGCAGGCAATTAAGCAGGCAATCAGGCAGGCAATTATGCAGTTTATTAGTCAAGCAATTAGGCAGGCAATTAGGCAGGAAATTAGGCAGTTATTTAGGAAGTTAATTAGGCAGGCAATAGGGCAATTAATAAGGCAAATAATTGGACAGGCAATTAGGAATTTAATTAGGCTGTCAATTAGGCAGGCAATTGGGCAGTTAATTAGGTAGTTAATAAGGCAGGCAATTGGGCAGTTTATTAGGCAGTTATTAGGCATGCAATTAAGCAGATAATTAAGCAGATAATTAGGCAGGCAATAAGGCAGATAATTAAGCAGGCAATTAGGCGGTTAATTAGGCGGTCAATTAGGCAGGCAATTAGGCAGTTAATTAGGCAGGCAATTGGGCAGTTAATTAGGCAGTTAATTAGACAGGCAATTAGGCATTTGGAGTTAATTAGGCAGGCAATTAAGCAGATAATTAGGCAGGCAATAAGGCAGATAATTAGGCAGTTAATTAGGCATTTAATTAGGCAGGCAATTGGGCAGTTTATAAGGCAGTCAATTAGGCAGGCAATTGGGGAGTTAATTAGGCAGGCCATTAAGCAGATAATTAGGCAGGCAATTAGGCAGGCAATTAGGCAGTTAAATAGGCAGGCAATTAGCATATATATGAGCAGGCAATCAGGCAGTTAATTAGGCAGGCAATTAGGCAGGCACTTAGGCAGTTAATTATGCAGTTAATTAGGCAGGCAATTGGGCAGTTAATTAGGCAGGCAATTAAGCAGATAATTAAGCAGGCAATTAGGCAGATAATTAAGCAGGCAATTAGGCAGTTAATTAGGCGGTCAATTAGGCAGGCAATTGGGCAGTTAATTAGGCAGTTAATTAGACAGGCATTTAGGAAGTTAATAAGGCAGTCAATTAGGCAGGCAATTGGGCAGTTAGTTAGGCAGTTAATTAGGCAGGCAATTGGGCAGTTAATTAGGCAGGCAATTGGGCAGTTAATTAGGCAGTTAATTAGGCAGGCAATTAAGCAGATAATTAGGCAGTAAATTAGGCCGGCAATTAGGCAAGCAGACAATAAGGCAGGCAGGCAAATAAGCAGGCAATTAAGCAGTTAATTAGGCAGGCAGGCAATTTGGCAAGTAATTAGGCAGGCTATTAGGCAGGCAATTAGGCATTTAATTAGGAGTTAATTAGGCAAGCAATTAAGCAGAAGATTATAATGCAGGCAATTAGGCAGGCAATTAGGCAATTAGGCAGTTAATTGTTCAGGAAATTGGGCAGATAATTAGGCAGTTAATTAGGCAGGCAATTTGGCAGTTAAATAGGCAGTTAATTAGGCAGGCAGTTGGGCAGGCAATTAGGCAGTTAATTAGGCAGGCAATTGGGCAGTTAATTAGGCAGTTAATTAGACAGGCAATTAGGCAAGCAGACAATAAGGCAGGCAGGCAAATAAGCAGGCAATTAAGCAGTTAATTAGGCAGGCAGGCAATTTGGCAAGTAATTAGGCAGGCAATTTGGCAGGCACTTAGGCAGTTAATTATGCAGTTAATTAGGCAGGCAATTGGGCAGTTTATAAGGCGGTCAATTAGGCAGGCAATTAAGCAGATAATTAGGCAAGCAATTAGGCAGATAATTAAGCAGCAATTAGGCAGTTAATTAGACAGGCAATTAGGCAGGCACTTAGGCAGTTAATTAAGCAGTTAATTAGGCAGTTAATTGGGCAGGCAGTTAGGCAGGCAATAAGGCAGTTAATTAGACAGGCAATTAGGCAGGCACTTAGGCAGTTAATTAGGCAGGCAATTATGCTGATAATAAGGCAGGCAATTAGGCAGTTAATTAGGCAGGCAATTAGGCAGTTAATAAGGCGGTCAATTAGGCAGTTAATTAGGCAGGCATTTAAGCAGAAAATTAGGCAGGCAATAAGGCAGATAATTAAGCAGGCAATAGGGCAAGCAGGCAATTAGGCAGGCAGGCAAATAAGCACGCAATTAAGCAGTTAAATAGGCAGGCATGCAATTTGGCAGGTAATTAGGCAGGAAATTAGGCAGGCTAATAGGCAGTTAATTAGGCTGTCAATTAGGCAGGCAATTGGGCAGTTAATTAGGCAATTAATTAGGCAGGCAATTAAGCAGATAATTAAGCAGTTAATTAGCCAGGCATTATGCTGAAAATTAAGCAGGCAATAAGGCAGATAATTAAGCAGGCAATTAGGCAGTTAATTAGGCAGTTAATTAGACAGGCCATTAGGCATTTAATTAGGCAGTTAATTAGGCAGGCAATTGTGCAGTTATTAGGTAGATAATTAGGCAGGCAATTAGGCAGTTAATTAGGCAGGCAATTAGGAAGTTATTTAGGCAGGCAATTAGGCAGGCAATTAAGCAGGCAATCAGGCAAGCAATTAGGCAGTTTATTAGTCAAGCAATTAGGCAGGCAATAAGGCAGGTTATTAAGCAGGCAATTAGGCAGGCAATAAGGCAGGTTATTATTCAGGAAATTATGCAGTTAATTAGGCAAGCAATTAGGCAGGCAATTAGGCAGGCAATTAGGCAGTTAGTTAGGCAGTTAATTAGACAGGCCATTAGGCATTTAATTAGGCAGTTAATTAGGCAGGCAATTGTGCAGTTAATTAGGTAGATAAATAGGCAGGCAATTAGGCAGGCAATTAGGCAGTTAATTAGGCAGGCAATTAGGAAGATAATTAGGCAGGCAATTAGGCAGGTAATTAAGCAGGCAATCAGGCAGGCAATTAGGCAATTTATTAGTCAAGCAATTAGGCAGGCAATTAGGCAGGCAATTAGGCAGTTATTTAGCAGTTAATTAGGCAGGCAATAGGGCAATTAATTATGCATTTAATTGGACAGCAATTGTGCAGTTAATTAGGCAGTTAATTAGACAGGCAATTAGGCATTTCATTAGGCCGTTAATTAGACAGGCAATTGTGCAGTTAATTAGGTAGTTTATTAGGCAGGCAACTAGGGAGGCAATTAGGAAGGCAATAAGACAGGTTATTGAGCAGGCAATAAGGCAGGTTATTATTCAGGAAATTATGCAGTTAATTAGGCAAGCAATTAGGCAGGCAATTAGGCAGGCAATTAGGCAGGCAATTAGGCAGTTAGTTAGGCAGTTAATTAGACAGGCCATTAGGCATTTAATTAGGCAGTTAATTAGGCAGGCAATTGTGCAGTTAATTAGGTAGATAATTAGGCAGGCAATTAGGCAGGCAATTAGGCTGATAATTAAGCAGGCAATCAGGCAGTTAATAAGCCTGGCAATTAGGCAGGCACTTAGGCAGTTAATTAGGCAGGCAATTAGGCAGATAATAAAGCAGACAATTAGGCAGGCAATTAGGCAGGTAATTAGGCAGTTAATTAGGCAGGCACTGGGCATGCAATTGGACAGTTATTTAGGCAGTTAATAAGGCAGGCAATTGGGCAGTTAATTAGGCAGTTAATTAGGCAGGCAATTAAGCAGATAATTAGGCAGGCAATTAGGCAGTTCATTAGTCAAGCAATTAGGCAGGCAATTAGGCAGGCAATTAGGCAGGTAATTAAGCAGGCAATTATGCAGTTAATTAGGCAAGCATTTAGGCAAGCAGGCAATTATGCAGTTAATAAGGCAAGCAATTAGGCAAGCAGGCAATTTGGCAGGCAGGTAAATAAGCAGGCAATTAAGCAGTTAATTAGACAGGCAGACAATTTGGCAGGTAATTAGGCTGGGAATTAGGCAGGCTATTAGCAGTTAATTAGGTGGTCAATTAGGAGGCAATTGGGCAGTTAATTAGGCAGTTAATTTGGCAGGCAATTAAGCAAATAATTAGGCAGATAATTAGGCAGATAATTAAGCAGGCAATTAGGCAATTAATTAGGCGGTCAATTAAGCAGGCAATTAGGCGGTTAATTAGGCAGGCAATTAGGCAGTTAATTTGGCAGGCAATTGGGCAGTTAATTAGGCAGCAATTAGGCAGATGATTAAGCAGGCAATTAGGCAGTTAATTAGGCGGTCAAAAAGCAGCAATTAAAGCAGGCAATAAGGCAGTTTATTAGTCAAGCAATTAGGCAGGCAATTGGGCAGGCAATAAGGCAGTTAATTAGACAGGCAATTAAGCAGATGATTAGGCAGGCAATTAGGCAGATAATTAAGCAGGCAATTAGGCAGTTAATTTGGCGGTCAATTAGGTAGGCAATTAGGCAGGCAATTAGGCAATTAGGCAGTTAATTAGCAGGCAGTTAGGCAGTTAATAAGGCAGTTAATTATACAGGCAATTAGGCATTTAATTAGGCAGTTAATTAAGCAGGCAATTGTGCAGTTAATTAGGTAGTTAATAAGGCAGGCAATAAGGCAGGCAATTAGGCAGATAATTAGACAGTCAATTAGGCAGAAAATTAAGCAGGCAATCATGCAGTTAATTAGGCAGGCAATTAGGCAGGCACTTAGGCAGTTAATTAGGCAGGCAAATAGGCAGATATTAAGGCAGGAAATTAGGCAGTTAATTAGGCAGGCAATTAAGCAGGCAATAAGGAAGTTAATTAGGCAGGCAATTAGGCAGTTTATTAGTCAAGAAATTAGGCAGGCAATTAGGCAGGCAATTAGCAGGCAATAAGGCAGGTAATTAAGCAGGCAATTATGCAGTTAATTAGGCAAGCAATTAGGCAGGCAATTAGGCAGGAAATAAGGCAGGCAATTAAGCAGGCAATTATGCAGTTTGTTAGGCAGGCAGGCAAT
Organism: Bacillus rossius redtenbacheri; assembly: GCF_032445375.1. Lineage (NCBI taxonomy): Eukaryota > Metazoa > Arthropoda > Insecta > Phasmatodea > Bacillidae > Bacillus > Bacillus rossius. Next base: position 7,121 of record NW_026962642.1, on the reverse strand, counting down.
TTGGCAGGTAATTAGCAGGCTATTATGCAGGCTATTATGCAGGCTATTAGGCAGGCTATTAGGCATACAATTAGGCAGGCAATTAGGCAGTTAATTAGGCGGTCAATTAGGCAGGCAGTTAATTAGGTTGGCAATTAGGCGGTTAATTAGACACACAATTAGGCATTTAATTAGGCAGTTAATTAAGCAGGCAATTGTGCAGTTAATTAGGTAGTTAATTAGGCAGGCAATTAGGCAGTTAATTAGGCAGGCAATTAGGCAGATAATTAAGCAGTTAATTAGGCAGTTAATTAGGCGGTCAATTAGGCAGGCAGTTAATTAGGCAGTTAATTAAACAGGCAATTAGGCGGTTAATTAAACAGGAAATTGGGCAGTTAATTAGGCAGTTAATTAGACAGGCAATTGTGCAGTTAATAAGGTAGTTAATTAGGCAGGCAATTAGGCAGGCAATTGGGCAGATAATTAGACAGTCAGTTAGGCAGAAAATTAAGCAGTTAATTAGGCAGGCAATTAGGCAGGCACTTAGGCAGTTAATTAGGTGGTCAATTAGGCAGGCAATTGGGCAGTTAATTAGGCAGTTAATTTGGCAGGCAATTAAGCAAATAATTAGCAGATAATTAGGCAGATAATTAAGCAGGCAATTAGGCAATTAATTAGGCGGTCAATTAAGCAGGCAATTAGGCGGTTAATTAGGCAGGCAATTAGGCAGTTAATTTGGCAGGCAATTGGGCAGTTAATTAGGCAGGCAATTAGGCAGATGATTAAGCAGGCAATTAGGCAGTTAATTAGGCGGTCAAAAAGCAGGCAATTAAAGCAGGCAATAAGGCAGTTTATTAGTCAAGCAATTAGGCAGGCAATTGGGCAGGCAATAAGGCAGTTAATTAGACAGGCAATTAAGCAGATGATTAGGCAGGCAATTAGGCAGATAATTAAGCAGGCAATTAGGCAGTTAATTTGGCGGTCAATTAGGCAGGCAATTAGGCAGGCAATTAGGCAATTAGGCAGTTAATTAGGCAGGCAGTTAGGCAGTTAATAAGGCAGTTAATTATACAGGCAATTAGGCATTTAATTAGGCAGTTAATTAAGCAGGCAATTGTGCAGTTAATTAGGTAGTTAATAAGGCAGGCAATAAGGCAGGCAATTAGGCAGATAATTAGACAGTCAATTAGGCAGAAAATTAAGCAGGCAATCATGCAGTTAATTAGGCAGGCAATTAGGCAGGCACTTAGGCAGTTAATTAGGCAGGCAAATAGGCAGATATTAAGGCAGGAAATTAGGCAGTTAATTAGGCAGGCAATTAAGCAGGCAATAAGGAAGTTAATTAGGCAGGCAATTAGGCAGTTTATTAGTCAAGAAATTAGCAGGCAATTAGGCAGGCAATTAGGCAGGCAATAAGGCAGGTAATTAAGCAGGCAATTATGCAGTTAATTAGGCAAGCAATTAGGCAGGCAATTAGGCAGGAAATAAGGCAGGCAATTAAGCAGGCAATTATGCAGTTTGTTAGGCAGGCAGGCAATTTGGCAGGTAATTAGGCAGGCTATTATGCAGGCTATTATGCAGGCTATTAGGCAGGCTATTAGGCATACAATTAGGCAGGCAATTAGGCAGTTAATTAGGCGGTCAATTAGGCAGGCAGTTAATTAGGTTGGCAATTAGGCGGTTAATTAGACACACAATTAGGCATTTAATTAGGCAGTTAATTAAGCAGGCAATTGTGCAGTTAATTAGGTAGTTAATTAGGCAGGCAATTAGGCAGTTAATTAGGCAGGCAATTAGGCAGATAATTAAGCAGTTAATTAGGCAGTTAATTAGGCGGTCAATTAGGCAGGCAGTTAATTAGGCAGTTAATTAAACAGGCAATTAGGCGGTTAATTAAACAGGAAATTGGCAGTTAATTAGGCAGTTAATTAGACAGGCAATTGTGCAGTTAATAAGGTAGTTAATTAGGCAGGCAATTAGGCAGGCAATTGGGCAGATAATTAGACAGTCAGTTAGGCAGAAAATTAAGCAGTTAATTAGGCAGGCAATTAGGCAGGCACTTAGGCAGTTAATTAGGCAGGCAAATAGGCAGATAATAAGGCAGGCAATTAGGCAGTTTATTAGTCAAGCAATTAGGCAGGCAATTAGGCAGGCAATAAGGCAGGTAATTAAGCAGGCAATTATGCAGTAATTATGCAAGCAATTAGGCAGGCAATTAGGCAGGCAATAAGGCAGGCAATAAAGCAGGCAATTAAGCAGATAATTAGGCAGGCAATTAAAAGGCAATTAGGCAGTTAATTAGGCAGGCAATTAGGCAGGCACTTAGGCAGTTAATTAGGCAGTTAATTATGCAGGCAATTGGGCTGTTTATTAGGCAGGCAATTGGGCAGGCAATTAAGCAGGCACTTAGGCAGTTATTTAGGCAGGCAATTAGGCTGATAATAAGGCAGGCTATTAGGCATACAATTAGGCAGGCAATTAGGCAGTTAATTAGGCGGTCAATTAGGCAGCCAGTTAATTAGGCAGTTAATTAAGCAGGCAATTAGGCAGTTAATTAGACAGGCAATTTGGCATTTAATTAGGCAGTTAATTAGGCACGCAATTGTGCAGTTAATTAGGCAGTTTATTAGGCAAATAATTAGGTAGGCAATTAAGTAGATAATTAGGTAGTTAATTAGGCAGGCAATTAAGCAGATAAATAAGCAGATAATAAGGCAGGCAATTAGGCAGATAATTAATCAGGCAATTAGGTGGTTAATTAGGCGGTCAATTAAGCAGGGAATTAGGCATTTAATTAAACAGGCAATTGGGCAGTTAATTAGGCAGTTAATTAGACAGGCAATTAGGCATTTAATTAGGCATTTAATTAGGAGTTAATTAGGCAGGCAATTAAGCAGATAATTAGGCAGGCAATTAAAAAGGCAATTATGCAGTTAATAAGGCAAGCAATTAGGCAAGCAGGCAATTTGGCAGGCAGGTAAATAAGCAGGCAATTAAGCAGTTAATTAGACAGGCAGACAATTTGGCAGGTAATTAGGCTGGGAATTAGGCAGGCTATTAGGCAGTTAATTAGGTGGTCAATTAGGCAGGCAATTGGGCAGTTAATTAGGCAGTTAATTTGGCAGGCAATTAAGCAAATAATTAGGCAGATAATTAGGCAGATAATTAAGCAGGCAATTAGGCAATTAATTAGGCGGTCAATTAAGCAGGCAATTAGGCGGTTAATTAGGCAGGCAATTAGGCAGTTAATTTGGCAGGCAATTGGGCAGTTAATTAGGCAGGCAATTAGGCAGATGATTAAGCAGGCAATTAGGCAGTTAATTAGGCGGTCAAAAAGCAGGCAATTAAAGCAGGCAATAAGGCAGTTTATTAGTCAAGCAATTAGGCAGGCAATTGGGCAGGCAATAAGGCAGTTAATTAGACAGGCAATTAAGCAGATGATTAGGCAGGCAATTAGGCAGATAATTAAGCAGGCAATTAGGCAGTTAATTTGGCGGTCAATTAGGCAGGCAATTAGGCAGGCAATTAGGCAATTAGGCAGTTAATAAGGCAGGCAGTTAGGCAGTTAATAAGGCAGTTAATTATACAGGCAATTAGGCATTTAATTAGGCAGTTAATTAAGCAGGCAATTGTGCAGTTAATTAGGTAGTTAATAAGGCAGGCAATAAGGCAGGCAATTAGGCAGATAATTAGACAGTCAATTAGGCAGAAAATTAAGCAGGCAATCATGCAGTTAATTAGGCAGGCAATTAGGCAGGCACTTAGGCAGTTAATTAGGCAGGCAAATAGGCAGATATTAAGGCAGGAAATTAGGCAGTTAATTAGGCAGGCAATTAAGCAGGCAATAAGGAAGTTAATTAGGCAGGCAATTAGGCAGTTTATTAGTCAAGAAATTAGGCAGGCAATTAGGCAGGCAATTAGGCAGGCAATAAGGCAGGTAATTAAGCAGGCAATTATGCAGTTAATTAGGCAAGCAATTAGGCAGGCAATTAGGCAGGAAATAAGGCAGGCAATTAAGCAGGCAATTATGCAGTTTGTTAGGCAGGCAGGCAATTTGGCAGGTAATTAGGCAGGCTATTATGCAGGCTATTATGCAGGCTATTAGGCAGGCTATTAGGCATACAATTAGGCAGGCAATTAGGCAGTTAATTAGGCGGTCAATTAGGCAGGCAGTTAATTAGGTTGGCAATTAGGCGGTTAATTAGACACACAATTAGGCATTTAATTAGGCAGTTAATTAAGCAGGCAATTGTGCAGTTAATTAGGTAGTTAATTAGGCAGGCAATTAGGCAGTTAATTAGGCAGGCAATTAGGCAGATAATTAAGCAGTTAATTAGGCAGTTAATTAGGCGGTCAATTAGGCAGGCAGTTAATTAGGCAGTTAATTAAACAGGCAATTAGGCGGTTAATTAAACAGGAAATTGGGCAGTTAATTAGGCAGTTAATTAGACAGGCAATTGTGCAGTTAATAAGGTAGTTAATTAGGCAGGCAATTAGGCAGGCAATTGGGCAGATAATTAGACAGTCAGTTAGGCAGAAAATTAAGCAGTTAATTAGGCAGGCAATTAGGCAGGCACTTAGGCAGTTAATTAGGCAGGCAAATAGGCAGATAATAAGGCAGGCAATTAGGCAGTTTATTAGTCAAGCAATTAGGCAGGCAATTAGGCAGGCAATAAGGCAGGTAATTAAGCAGGCAATTATGCAGTTAATTATGCAAGCAATTAGGCAGGCAATTAGGCAGGCAATAAGGCAGGCAATAAAGCAGGCAATTAAGCAGATAATTAGGCAGGCAATTAAAAGGCAATTAGGCAGTTAATTAGGCAGGCAATTAGGCAGGCACTTAGGCAGTTAATTAGGCAGTTAATTATGCAGGCAATTGGGCTGTTTATTAGGCAGGCAATTGGGCAGGCAATTAAGCAGGCACTTAGGCAGTTATTTAGGCAGGCAATTAGGCTGATAATAAGGCAGGCTATTAGGCATACAATTAGGCAGGCAATTAGGCAGTTAATTAGGCGGTCAATTAGGCAGCCAGTTAATTAGGCAGTTAATTAAGCAGGCAATTAGGCAGTTAATTAGACAGGCAATTTGGCATTTAATTAGGCAGTTAATTAGGCACGCAATTGTGCAGTTAATTAGGCAGTTTATTAGGCAAATAATTAGGTAGGCAATTAAGTAGATAATTAGGTAGTTAATTAGGCAGGCAATTAAGCAGATAAATAAGCAGATAATAAGGCAGGCAATTAGGCAGATAATTAATCAGGCAATTAGGTGGTTAATTAGGCGGTCAATTAAGCAGGGAATTAGGCATTTAATTAAACAGGCAATTGGGCAGTTAATTAGGCAGTTAATTAGACAGGCAATTAGGCATTTAATTAGGAGTTAATTAGGCAGGCAATTAAGCAGATAATTAGGCAGGCAATTAAAAAGGCAATTAGGCAGTTAATAAGGCAAGCAATTAGGCAGGCAAAAGGCAGTTAATTAAACAGGCAATTAGGCAGGCACTTAGGCAGTTAATTAAACAGGCAATTAGGCTGATAAAAAGGCAGACAATTAGGCTGTTAAGTAGGCAGGCAATTAGGCAGTTAATTAGGCGGTCAATTAGGCAGGCAATTGGGCAGTTAATTAGGCAGTTAATTAGGCAGGCAATTGGGCAGTTAATTAGGCAGTTAATTAGGCAGGCAATTAAGCAGATAATTAGGCAGTTAATTAGGCAGGCAATTAGGCAGTTAATTAGGCTGTCAATTAGGCAGGCAATTAAGCAGATAATTAAGCAGATAATTAGGCAGGCAATTAGGCAGATAATTAAGCAGGCAATTAGGTGGTTAATTAGGCGGTCAATTAAGCAGGCAATTAGGCAGTTAATTAAACAGGCAATCAGGCAGTTAATTAGACAGGCAATTAGGCAGGCACTTAGGCAGTTAATTAAGCAGTTAATTAGGCAGTTAATTGGGCAGGCAGTTGGGCAGGCAATAAGGCAGTTAATTAGACAGGCAATTAGGCAGGCACTTAGGCAGTTAATTAGGCAGGCAATTATGCTGATAATAAGGCAGGCAATTAGGCAGTTAATTAGGCAGGCAATTAGGCAGTAAATTAGGCGGTCAATTAGGCAGTTAATTAGGCAGGCATTTAAGCAGAAAATTAGGCATGCAATAAGGCAGATAATTAAGCAGGCAATTAGGCAAGCAGGCAATTAGGCAGGCAGGCAAATAAGCACGCAATTAAGCAGTTAAATAGGCAGGCATGCAATTTGGCAGGTAATTAGGCAGGCAATTAGGCAGGCTAATAGGCAGTTAATTAGGCGGTCAATTAGGCAGGCAATTGGGCAGTTAATTAGGCAGTTAATTAGCCAGGCAATTAAGCAGAAAATTAAGCAGGCAATAAGGCAGATAATTAAGCAGGCAATTAGGCAGTTAATTAGGCAGTTAATTAGACAGGCCATTAGGCATTTAATTAGGCAGTTAATTAGGCAGGCAATTGTGCAGTTAATTAGGTAGATAATTAGGCAGGCAATTAGGCAGTTAATTAGGCAGGCAATTAGGAAGTTATTTAGGCAGGCAATTAGGCAGGCAATTAAGCAGGCAATCAGGCATGCAAATTAGGCAGTTTATTAGTCAAGCAATTAGGCAGGCAATTAGGCAGGCAATAAGGCAGGTTATTAAGCAGGCAATTAGGCAGGCAATAAGGCAGGTTATTATTCAGGAAATTATGCAGTTAATTAGGCAAGCAATTAGGCAGGCAATTAGGCAGGCAATTAGGCAGGCAATTAGGCAGTTAGTTAGGCAGTTAATTATACAGGCCATTAGGCATTTAATTAGGCAGTTAATTAGGCAGGCAATTGTGCAGTTAATTAGGTAGATAATTAGGCAGGCAATTAGGCAGGCAATTAGGCAGTTAATTAGGCAGGCAATTAGGAAGTTGATTAGGCAGGCAATTAGGCAGGCAATTAATCAGGCAATCAGGCAGGCAATTAGGAAATTTATTAGTCAAGCAATTAGGCCAGGCAATTAGGCAGGCAATTAGGCAGTTATTTAGGCAGTTAATTAGGCAGGCAATAGGGCAATTAATTAGGCATTTAATTGGACAGGCAATTGTGCAGTTAATTAGGCAGTTAATTAGACAGGCAATTAGGCATTTCATTAGGG
>NW_026962641.1:0-34613 GCF_032445375.1 Bacillus rossius redtenbacheri | reverse complement strand
CTCTACTCAAAAGAGTGCGGCGTAATTTTTCCAACGAAGACATTTTCAGACTTACGCCGCCAGAAAATGCAATGGAAAGCTCATTCAATCTCTTCAATGCGCCTAGCCCCAACACTGATAGCAAGAACAAGAGAGATTCACAAAATTTGAATCGTGTGGTCTCCGTACCGCCCGGTATTTTTTTTCATCAAACATTCCGTTAAACCTTGATACATACCCGTGAAATAAAGGTTTTTCTCTTCTTCCGATAATTGGTCCTTCATCAATTTTGTTCCCGTTTTCAGAAAACTTTTTCAAATCCTCCCCCATCAATTCTACAAATTCGTTCTCGACATTTAAATCCAATTTAATTTTATTATCGCGTTCTGCGGGGATTACACATAACTCACTCAGAGAGTGGATTTTGTTTGATTCTTCTTCCAATTTTGCAAGGCGGGCGGGTGGCTCGTTGCTACCACTATCATCATCATCGTCATCCGAAAATGGACGCTTCGTGGCGGCAAATTCATGCAGGTTAGACATCGCGCGAAAGTTTTTGAGATTTACGTGCGATCGCTATTTGTGTAGTCACCCAATTATCTTCGAAAGAATATAAGAACAAAAAGAGAAAATGAACACCTCAACCTGCCCGATGGTTTTTACAAGTTGGTACTGCGCGGGTCCACCAATTTGTTGGCCAGAATGGATACGCGGATTGGTCGGCGTGATATTGATACACGTCAAAAATTTGGTGGGCGATGAAAATCCTTTCCGCTATTATCTCAGATTAGAGGACGAAGTAGTAACAATCGTATATGCGGGCGATGTAAAATTACTACCGGGGGGCATTGCAGGAATTACATCGAACACTAGGCTTTGGCAATTATCACTCCGAAACAAACTCCTAATCTCGATAGTGAATTCGTTCAGAGAAATGGATGCCCGGAGTAAAATCGAATGGATGAAATATCGAGCCACCCAAGACGCTACTCGGGGTCTGGAAGAACAAACGATAGCCTAGCAAAATTTTTGCCACGTTGAGAAATGGTAGTCACTTGACACGATGGCAGAAAATTGTATTTTTCGGCCGTTAGGAGGCTGTAGTCAAGATCTACCCTTCGGGATTCTGTGTGGAAGACATGCCAATCTCATTTTTGGAATGTGCGTAATCGACGATTTCGTTTCATCGCCCAGTTCGGGCGAGAAGCGTCTTAGAAGACAAGTAATGACACGCAGTATAACCAGACTCATGTTCTTCCCATACCAGTTTATAGACGCTACGGGAACGCGCCAGTCCACCAACCAAGTAACAGCGGATTCTGGATTATGCCTCGATACCGACGCGTTGGAACGACAAGTTACCGAATTTGCCAGTCAAATACCCGCTGCAAATTACAACAATAGAGTCAGTATTGCACAGATATTGATATCTGTACTCAGCAATAATTCTCTTGCCCTGGACGACGAGTCGTGTGGAGCAGGTGCCGCTTACAGGAGATTCGAGAGAGATACGGGGGCACGTCTGCGGCGCAAGTGGAGGAACGTTAATTTGAGAATGCTGACATCCGAAGTTGCCGGTGGTGGTTACGTAGATTATCCCATGGATAAGTTGCCGCTATTCTATTTGGCATTATTCTTTTACGCTCCACCATCGATTTATTCCAACGCCAACAATTACGATACAATTATACCTTACGTGGCTCTGGACTTGGACGATCGACAATTCAAAATCATAAATTCAACAGAATCGAATCCTCTGTTTCATCTAGCAAACGGCGGCACGTTTGGAACTCCGCTTACTTTGACGGCCATAAAAACATTTTCCGATGATGAAAATTTGCCTCCCGGTTACACGAGATTCTCCGCCGATCTTCTTCTACCGGCCTTCACGACCGAGAGAACATTATTCTGCCGATGATGACTTAGTGATCTCTGATGTACTTCCGCGCTTCGTCGATCTCGTAGTCGAAAATATCCACGCAGATGTGCTTTTTCACAAAGTTGCAAAATTCAAAAGCGCATTCCCTGTCGATACTTAAAATAAATTTTGAAACTGAACCATCGTCGTCGTATCGGAAGATTCCAAAACGCCCAATCGAAATATCAGTATCGTTTAAACTACGTACGAATTGAATTTTGCTTCCAAGATCTATAAAAGTAACCTTTTCTTTTTCAAGTCCTGCGCACGATGGCGAGAAGAAGTGTCTCGATTCACTATACAGAATGTATGCTGTCAAAAGACAACGTCTGACAGAATCGTTTGTGGCTAAATCTATGAATCCACGAACGGTGGAAGGCGGCAGAGTGGTACAATCACAAGAGCAACAATAGTCCTCCATGGGTATAAAAAGCCTTAAAATGGCGCTACGCCAAATGAGAATCCCAAACTCATACACGGTACCTGTAGAAGTCGCGATGATGACAGAACACGTAAACCGCATCAATCTTCTGGTCGACGTTAATCTTGTACTCTACAGCGGCAAAATCGAAAAGAATCGGCTATTGGACGGGGGAGAATACCAGCCTCTTGCTGTTGCGCGAACTGCGGTGTGCGTGATAGAAAGCATAGTAGGTGAACTTTTCGGTCTACTCAAAGAGAACCAGATCCTGAACGTAAAGCTATATTTCGACGGACAAAGGCCCGGAGCGAAATACCATACTTCGTATCAGAGGAATAGATTCGATTTGGATACAAAATCCGCCCTCGAGTGGGTGAAGAGTTTGATTAGCGAATTTCTACCTTCTGCCCAAGTGGTGCAATTGTTGGAAGGTGAGGCGGAAATGGCGTGTGTTGAAATGGCTAGACACAGCAGTGGCGTTGATGAAATAAACATCATCTTTAGTGATGATACAGATGTCATTGTTTCTGGTTACGGGTTGAAGAATTGCTATTTCATGCAAAGATGGAAAACAGACGAATGCATATCCTTGGGATCGCTAGCGGAGCAAATCGGCGCGGCACCCGTACTGTTTAGAATTATTTGCTTCTGTGCGGGCTCTGATTTTACTCCGCCCATTTTAACGTTGAGCATGGTTACTAGACTGTTGGAACTATCGACCGAAGTACCTGACGATGCGCTCAAGGATGGTAGAGTGTACTTTTCTGACGTGGTGCAAATTTTGTACGACATAGTTTCGACAATAGCGTTTAACGCACAGGGAATACGGTGGCCGCAACGAACCGCCCCTCAATATAATTCAACGGAGAACTTTGTAGATTACATCGAGGCTCTGGTGTGGTCATGCAATTATTCTTCTGGTATAAAAGTTCCTTACCTAGTCAATTACCCGTGTATATGCATCGATGTTGATCCTAGGGGTTTTTTGTCCTGGGTTGCGGACGGCGCACCGTGTTGGAAATCCACACGCTACGTACAAGAAAAAAAATCTACAAGCGAATTTACTCACGAGTTGATATCAAAAATTAGAGAAAACTGTAGCCATCTTTGATCTTCAAACTCACGAGTTGAGAGAAAAACTGTATCCATCTTTGATCTTCAAAATACATCACCATTTAATATATCACTTAAAAGTTCGCGTCTAAATAGTTGACGTCTTGTTATAAACGTGTGGCATTGAAGTAACTCATTATCTAAGAGATGTGCCATTTTCTTAAAAGCGTAATTCTGATTAATTACATAGTTGCGGCAGTTCAGACCTACTTCAAATCCGTTGCGCTTGGTTAACACGCGCACCGTGTTTTCAACATCAGCAGCAATTGCCCACACGATGCGGACAGAGTCGTATCCTAGTTCATTGAATGAGCTTATCATATTTTTGTAGACCTTTATCAGACGAGGTGCGAGTACATCGAATTTTTCGGTGAAGTCAGCCATGAATTTTCCGGGGCTCGCATTTCCACCATCACAAGAAAATAATAGCCCGTACAAGATTTGAGACAGCGGACTTCTGTCCATGACAACATGATGTGATCTTTTGCCTAATTTAACGGCGTATTCGATTAGTAGTAGCATCGTATCTAGAGTATATGCGCTGGCAAACGCCGTACTGGATTCCTTGTCTTTATACGCGGGGAATATTTGACACATTCTGGTGAAGTCTATGCTGGCATCGGATACCGTCGTCTTGCCTATACCACTCGTTCCCTCCACGAAAATGAGACATTTTTCTTTTCTTCCCTTTCGTCTTTGACATGTTAACGTCAATAACAGCAATGCTGCGCACGCAAGACTACACGCTGTGGAAATTACGGTGCTGGTCATTGTGTCTCCATCAGGAGAATTTACCAGAATAAAGACTTGAAGAGAGAGAAGTTGACAACATCCGATAACCAAGCCCGTAATATAAAGATGTGACAGGTTGATGTCTCTTTTGAGCCACATTGTTACCACCTGGATAAGTGTTCCCAAGTTGATGGTCACACCGCTGACAATTACCATTATTCTAACAAAATCTTGATCTTGCAACACCATCGATGTAATTGTAACGGAGGTTGAAATCAAGAGATAGAAGGCAAAGGCCCAAAACAAAAATTTGTCACACGGCCACATCTTTGTGTGTTCTTCATAAAATAGATGGTTGGTATATTTTATACATTATTGTATTCCGCTAGCGAGAACATTTGCTGTTGCTTGTCCCAATCCACGCTTTCCTCTCTTCAAAAGTCCCACGTAGGGGTTATCGTAGTTGAGGACGACAATTTGGGCAATGGGGATTCCGGCTTTGATCGTCACGTCTTTGTAGGCTCGTATCCGTATTGAGATGGCACCATCGTAGTCTGCATCTATAACGCCGGTTATAATATCGAATTCGTCTACACCGGAACTTTTGGGAAAAATCATGGCAGCTTGATTTTTATCGAGTCCTATTATTTTCAGGTTGGTCGGTACGAGATGAACTCTGTCCTTTCCACAATTGATGGTCACGCATGCCCCGATGTCAACGCCAGCCGACTGATATGTGCTTCTGAATATTGGACAAGGGTGAGGGCCTGATGGGTCGTAGACCGTAAGACACCAATTACTTGATTCCATTATTTTCGGAGAGCTTTTGTCGTAGAAGCTATCAAGGATCGCAGTACGGACGGTGGTAGTGCGTAATCAATTCCTTTATGGAAATTTCGTGCAAGTAGCGGATTCGAGTTGGCGGCTCCACATTGGTTCACGAGGCGTATTGCGTGGTTTGGATCTGTATCAAGTCGAAGTTCTTCGACGTCCGATTCGCTATCTTGGGTAATATAGTGTTGGAATAGAAAATTCAACGCGTCCAGTATCGTGAATTTACCAGTTTGAGATTGTAGATCTTCTATGTTATATTGTACCTTGACAGCTTTAACATCGCGGTATGAATCTAAAATATCTGTTAGAGTCATATTAACGCAGGTTGCTCGAAATGCATTCGTCTTATTTCCGGGGTTTGACTTTGGCACTAAGACTGCTGGTGTAAAGCCTACGGGACACGCCTCTGTAGATTCGTTTAAAACTATCACCATGCCGCTCTTGGCCCATATCCACCAACCGAACGGCCGAACGTTTATCAAACGGTCGCATTTGGCATCGATACTTTTGTCATAAACTTCGAAATAACAAGGCGCGAATCTAGAGTAATAAGAAGCGTTATTTATGGCGTTTCCACTCCAATTACTTCGAGTTTGGTACGTTTGAACTAAAACAGAGAATATTACCAGCAAATTTGCCACAATCACAGCCCACACCAGAACGATTTCGGGATTCATTTCAGATCCTTCTTCATCATCTCCTTTTCCCACCGCATTAATCTTCGGCTCTTGAGGAAGGTAGTTGTGTATAGCACAACGCAATGCGGTGAGCGCAGTTTGCGTTCGTGCACCGTGCACAATCGCAAATTCGTGAATTTGCGTTCGTACATCATGTAAAATCGCAAATTCGTGAATTTGCGTTCGTACATCATGTAAAATCGCAAATTCGTGAATTTGCGTTCGTACATGTTACCTGATCGCAAATTCATGAATTTGCGTTCGTACATCGTGCACAATCGCAAATTCGTGAATTTGCGTTCGTACATGTTACCTGATCGCAAATTCATGAATTTGCGTTCGTACATCGTGCACAATCGCAAATTCATGAATTTGCGTTCGTACATCGTGCGCAATCGCAAATTCGTGAATTTGCGTTCGTACATGTTACCTGATCGCAAATGCGTTCGTGCATTTTACATGTTACATTTCGCGCGTTCGTGTGTTTATTAAGGATTAAGCTTAAGTGAAGCGCTTTTCCAACTAGTATAATCATTGTCATTTTGCGCATACACTGTGGTGTTGTTTAAATGGCTAGAAGTGGGATTCTCTCCATCAGAATTGATTAAAATGAATGCCGAGTATAAGAATCTTAAATTGTTATTTATGACGTTGGAATCCCAAAGCCTTGGGTGAAATTCAAATGGGTCGACGTCAAGATTATTCAAAGTTACTGCGTTACGAACGTCTCTGGCGTGATTCCAATTTACATTACCTGACCCGATGGCAACCCACCAATAACCATATTCGAGATATCTTAATTTGTAATTGCCGAGCAATCGATTGATCCAAAAGTTGGGAACCGAATATCCGTTCGTCATAGGCAAGTCGTGATCGAGGTTTGGAGAAACATAACAGTTGTAAGTGAACGTGGCACCTTCACACCACACACCGCTGGTATATCGGACGTGAAAATCATTTGAATACATTCTAGGCCACATTGTTTGATTTTTGGTCAAATTCATTTCGTAAGCGTCTTCTGTCAACCCCATCGTTTCGAACAATTCGGCATTGTCGGTCTTTAGTATAACTGCAGTTAATTCTCGCCAATCGGACGAACTCATGTGAGGTAACATCTTGATTACTTTCCATTTGAGATTTATTACGGCATCGGGGCCGATGTCACCGCGTAAAAGTCGGGCATCAGGCGATCGTCGAATGGGTAAGCAAGACGGCGAAGTACATCGGCATTGATATCCCCCATCCGAACGTGCCACCAATTCTCCGTCAACTCTCTTACCAGAAATTAGACATGTGGTGCATGGATTCCGCAATTTGGAAGCGCTCACGTTGGCCCGCACGTCGGCATTGAACCTGTCAATGTCCACGAAATCATCAGAGGGATATTGGTGATTTGTATAATCGTGAGTTTGTACGGAATCTCTCTGGCAGATTGGAAGTTGGGATACCTCGGCGGTGGCCGCCACCCTACCGCTTCCGCAAACGCATTTGATCTGAGAAAGCGGCACATTTATATCTTCAACTTTACCGTCGCACACGAACGGCGTGGAGCAGTTTCCCAGAAGAGTCGTATTTCCTATAGCTCCTGGATTCTTACAGATGCAAATTAATTGGCTCAATTCCGTTTCTTTGTTGGCCTTCGCTATGGCGAGGTCGCCGTGGAACGGGTTGCACGAGTCCACGACGCTTGTAGTCGCCAAACAATACCCGTCGTTGAGTGTATCGTTTTTTGGAACAGTGCCCACCACTTCACCGTCTACGACAATTTTAGCATCTGTTTCAAAATGCGTGCACCGAGCAATCAGATTTTGACAACCGGCGCAAGATAATGCGTCGTCAAGTTTGCATGGTTTCAAATCGGTTTCCGTGCATTGGTAGGGATTGGTAATTACAATGTTACTGGGAAAGGGATCGAACTTTATGTCGAATGAGAATGGTCTGAGAGCTGTATCGGTTCGCGGCGCTGTGCTTGCCATCTGTGATAATTTTGATGCATAGACTTGCGCTTTATTCAATGACATTAATGCGTAATAACAAGTCAATACAGTAACTATTACACATGTCAAAAATCCCAACCAAAACGAAAGGGACATGGCTAGAGGAACCTGCTTGTACGTCACCGCTCCACAAACTCCACCCAATTGGGTTACAACCGTAATTGTAGCAGTGAAAGCGTTGGGCCTAGAGTGTAAGAGATATCAAAACTTGGAAGATTTGGGTGCTCGTTCCTTTTGGTCGCATTACTCAATTTCAATAGGGATCGGTACATCTGTACCACAGGAACTATCTGATCAAACTGTCGATTCCATAAGGATAGATGATCCGAACATTTTCGTAGAAAGTTTAAAAACCATCATTCAACGAAGATTTCGAAGTCCTCGTGCGTCCTCAGTAGTGGTTTGGGATTATGATGATACCCTGGTGAACGAAAAGGGGCAAATTCTATTTAAGGAGATACCCGGAATACTACACGCAGTATCGAAATATTTTGACTACTCGGTGTTGTGGACCCATGCCACTACAAAATGGTTTATTCAAAACTCATTTCCATACAAATTTGATGTTATAATGACTCGCGGCAATGAGCCGAGTGATGGTCGTGGCCCCAAACATTCAGCACACGTACTACGCGCATTAAACGACTCCCTGGGTGTAGTAGCTCTCACATACAGCGCCCTCATTGATGATACCAAGGACAACTTCGATTTCGACTACGATACCTTCGTGCAGCCACCGAGGGGCGGGTTGAAGGCTGGTGTATTCTGGCGTTCGCGACGTTCAGTTATTATCGATGCTTTTCGCATGAGAAAGAAGAAAGTAATAAGATAAAATGGACCATTTCCATCAGTATCGCAAAAATAAATCGTTTCACCGCAAATTTAATGTCAAGTTTGGATTCGGAAGAGTAATGTACGATGGGGTTACAGAGGGTGTAGTGTGCTTAGAAATGTGTTACAGAAGCATTCACGTGAAAGCGGTTATCCAAAATGGCCGAGTTTCCTGCGTCATAAAAAGATGCGTTTCGCGTTGCCCCATCAAACTCATTTTGCCAGTGGACATGCCAAGTATGTACAGACCACTCTCGTTCTTGATAGTTACAGATCCCGTGCACATCCCTACACCAAAACCCGGTCTCAGGCACTTCGCTTTACAAACAATCACGCCCCGTCGCACAAGAATGATGGATGTGTGGGAAGAGCATTGCGATGGTGTAGTTCATAAAATAGAGAAATTCCACCCACAATATAGGCTAATTGCGATGCCGTGCTCGCAAGAATGGATGTGTTCTTGCTTCGACAACGATTTTATAAGTCATCTCAGAATCGACTATATAAAAACGAGTTTAGGTGTATTAATCAATCATTCGAGTGCGGTAAAGTGTCCAAGATTAAAATAGTAAATGACTTGAACATTGTAACATGCGCTTCCGTTCTGGAACAGTTTTTTTTTCTCAAGTAAATCAAACGATCGATCAAAGTCGTAAACAACGAGAATAGCTTCTTTATTTAGCGATTCGTATATGGTCCTCACTCCGAGCCTAAATCCGTCTGCAGAAAAGAATCTATTGGTCTTTATCCAAAGCTTGACATGGCTCGGGATAGTGAAAGGCGGTGAATCGCTCCCAACGAACACCCAAGCGACTATACCCTCCTCGTATTCGGGAATATTAAGCCAATCGTCTTCTATTACGATGGCTTCCTCGGGTGTACGCTTGCATTTTCGAATGAAACTGGCCCCGGACGGACGTCCGGACATCGTGGCGGAACAGAGGCGCAGAAATAGAGTCTATTGGCACGCCAAGGACTTTTTGGGGTGGTGCAAGGAATGCGCTTTGAAATATGTACAAACTCCCCTTTTTGATTATGACTTTAAACTAGCAGATTGGATATCTTTTCTAAGATCAAATGTACCTGAATCCATGAAATTTGCAAGAGAGGCGTGGTTGATAGCTAGTAGGCAGAGTTTGGTGTGCGTAGCAAATAGGATCAAATTCTACAAAGTACTAATTAAATTGGGTTACTCAAAGGAGGTGGCCATACAGGAGCTCATTCCAAAATACGTAGAGATGGCGAGAAGCCAGCGTCTGATTTGTTTCGCGCATCATTTGGAATCTTTACCTAGGAAATTAACTCGGTAAAACACTTATTTTTTTCATTCACGATTGGTTTGAAATCTTAAAAGCTGTGCAGAATGGAGTCGCAAAGAGCACCAACATCAGCAGCAGTAACAGCATCACCACCAACCACAGCAGCAGCAGCAACAACAGCAACAACAACAACTGCGGATGGCGCTACCGACGAATATGTACAGTTGCTGAACGCATTACGAGCGAGGGAACAATCGCGAGCTCAACTGGTAACAGACGGTGGGGATGCTGGCGGGGGGGCCGGTAGCGGCGACACCTCCACGGACACCAGGCGCAATCCCCCGACCCAAGTTAAGAAGGCTGGATTATTTGCCGGTATTTCTATTACAAATTGCGTTTATCCCACGATGTTTGTCATCCCCGCAGTTATATTGATTGTACTATTTGTGGTAATGCGAATTTCATTAATTACGCGCATATTCGGAATATTCTTGGTTCTATTGCTCCTCGTTGTATTTTATTTACAATATAGGGAGATTAACATTGTCTCGTGGGTAAAATCTTTGGGGAAAGAAAAAAAATAATAGATTGAAACCGACCGTCGGCTATTTTTTATGTAAGTATGCGACCATCTTACCTGATTGCAAATTCATGAATTTGCGTTCGTACATCATGTAGAATCGCAAATTCATGAATTTGCGTTCGTACATCGTGCACAATCGCAAATTCATGAATTTGCGTTCGTGCACGTTACCAGATCGCAAATTCATGAATTTGCGTTCGTGCACGTTACCTGATCGCAAATTCATGAATTTGCGTTCGTACATCGTGCACAATCGTAAATTCATGAATTTGCGTTCGTGCACGTTACCTGATCGCAAATTCATGAATTTGCGTTCGTACATCGTGCACAATCGTAAATTCATGAATTTGCGTTCGTGCACGTTACCAGATCGCAAATTCATGAATTTGCGTTCGTACATGATATAGAATCGCAAATTCATGAATTTGCGTTCGTACCCGAGTAGAAAAAAATAATCATATTTCGGAGATTGAAGCCGACCGCCGGCCTACAATTTTTTTTATGTAAGTTCTAAACATCGCCAAGGCCTCTAATACGGCGATGAGCGAAAGTACGATGGTCGTGTAAATGGTCGGAGCGCACTCCGAAACGAAATCAGACAACGTGCTATTCATCGGTAAACGAAATCAGACAACGTGCTATTCATCGGTATAAGCTAATGGCAACGACATTTCGATAATTCGAATGCGCTTTGAGAGGATGTTGTCACAAGAGAAATAATTGTTCCCGTCAGTATCCACGGTACGTTTAGTTTGTCCATCACTATCTCAGCAACCGTTTTCAGTTCTTCTATCCTATGTACCCTCGGCGGCAAGTGCTTCTGAAGAATGCGTCGTACTTTCATTTTTTTTCCATCGGACAAGAAATTGCCTATTTTTGCCATCGTCAGTAGTATTACTCTCTTCCTACTCAAACAACCGCCGCTCATTTTCCTGTCGGATTGCGCGTTTTGGTCGAAGAGCCTTGATTCTCTTTAGAAATACTCGGACTCTTATTCTTTGAATTAGCTGAGGTTACAGATACTCGGCTAGCCGTCGATTCGCCACTAACCGATGAATCACTGTCGTCATTTATGAAGTCGGGGTCGTTTAGATCATCATCATTTAGCTCATCCTCTCTCTCCGATGGTGTTGTCAACAGTGAAGTTCTGACCGGATAACCTGAACGTACATGAAAGCCGTGCCGATAATTCGTTAAAGATTTCCAATCTATCGTGTTAATTACACCGATCAATACGAAAACAACCAGAATCAAAACCGTGAGCCACAGCCTGCCGGAGAGCGCAGCAAATATAAGCAGTCCGGCGCCAACCGCCAAAATGCCATTGTAAAAGAAGAGAAGATTTCGAATTTGGCCGAACTCTTCACACATTTTTATGGCTAATATTTACAGGTGCGGATACATCCCTTTTTCGTATTGCCAAAAAAAAATTACTTTAGCATTCCCAAATAATTGGCTCGGGCCAAAAGCGAGAGGTCGTCTGTGACGTGTGGTGGAACAAACTTTTGTAATCCGCAAAGGCGCGGGGGGACTTGCCCGTAGCAGGCATTCGTCGCAGCCACAGAAATCATCTTTCCACACAACTCCTGGAAGTCTTGTGTGGTGAGCGGCGCGAGATATATCGGCCATCCGCACAGAGACGCTATGGTTCCGTAAATTATATTTTGAGCCCGACAGTAACACCACTCTCTCGCACGTTGGGCGTCTCTCCCCTCGTTTCGCCGAAGCATCATTTGGATGTTTTGACGCACATCTCTAGCTAGTAGAATATGTACTGGGCACCGGCTGAGTAATTCAATTAGACGAGGACACAATTCCAGGATCTGGGTGAGTGCCGCTTCTTGGAGGTCTTTGGATGGATCGGCGAATAATTTCATTATCATTCTCCATACGAGATTCGTCACTAGGCTTCTATCCATCACGTTTCCGGACTCTGGATTTTCTTGCGTCAACGCCGAAACTAATTGGTACTGCAGTGACATGGTCTGACTAACATCTTTGGATTTAAAGGAGCCTATGTGCGTGGTCTTGACGATGTTTCCGCAAGCCGGATTCCAATTTCGTAGCGTCTCGGAGACGTGGGATAGCACAGTGGATTTTCCGGTGCATGCGGTGCCATCAAGTTGAGGAACTGTACCGCTGCGTAGCAATCTGTTTTCGAAAATGTTGTTGAATTTTGGAATATCGTCGAGATTTACCACATCGCGGCCAAAGAATCCTATCAACGCTCTGAGTTGTTCGATGGGAAAATAATGATCTAATCGTTCTCCTATTTCATTTTTAATTTGACCTTTCTCAATATCCAAACGTCTTTTCTCCAACAATACCAGAGTATTGGGAGACCATGGTAGAGACAGGTTTTTGGCCAGCTTGTAAAATTTCCGCAACGGGTCCGCGCGCAGGGAATGGAAAGCAAAGTTGACCGATTCGGCAATCTCTTGAGGGCATCCAATTTCCACCAAAGCATCCAGAGGCGAATCTGATGCAAATAATTTCCCGCATTCTACGAATGCAAACCAAGAAAATTCCAGAGGTGACCAACACAGGAAAGGAATCCTCGTTAATGTAACATCAAATAACGGTGTTATGATGTTGCAAAATTCCTCGACTTCTTTACACGGCCATTTGGATCTCACCACACAATTCTTGTTGCCGTACAAAATTTTTCTGCATTTGAGAGTTTTCGCTTTACCGCATCTGATATCCAGAAGGGATGCGTATACTTCCTTGGAGATTTCCGAAAGCGCCATTGTTAAGTGTTCTTAATTTCTAGCAACCGCGAGTTGATCGTTTGCGATATAATGTATACAACGGCGGACAGAAATTATGCAAATATTTACGCCAATCAACGTTTGTCGTTGTTGGTTCTGAAAAAATTGCACACCGCAGCTCCACATTTAGCGTCGCACCTAGAGGTGGCAATTGGCCAAGCAGACCGAACTACGGATTATTACTACCCGAACAATTTTGCGCAAAGGGCCATAAAGGTGAAAATTAAGATTGGCGAAACTGCGTGTAATAAAATATCATGCAATTCTGCAAAAGCCGACGGTATTTGCGGTGTGTGACGGAAGAAGCTTCGTATTACAGAATCGGGGATGCTGATAATTTCCAACTTCAGTGTCAACCTGCATGTTTTAATCTCTCGAAAAAGGTTGAATATAACGATGGGGAAGCAAAAACTCAAATGGTGAATACGAAATTCCGCAACGGGAAATGTATCATACTTCCGTCCATAACTTCGTGGATGGAACACCCGCTGTATAGATCTTCACAGCGATACGAATCGCGAGTGAACGATTTACCCGTAGGCTTCAATCTAGGTCCTGAAAATCCCTTGACCACGTCCGGATTATCTTACGAGTATAACAAATCATACTGTGACTCGTTTTTCGACGAATGGAGCGCGGCGCAAAAAAATTGTGTAACAAGCATCTGGATGCGTTTAGCCAATGCTGTGGTCGGTGAGAGTATAATAAAATATGTTCGTGCTGGCATTCAAAAATTAGTTACTGGTTCCACGTTTATTCAACCAGACCTGGGACCCGTTCCCAGCATAGATAATGTATGGACGGTAAAAGGATGGAGTGAGGATATCAATACGTCATTTATTCTACCCGATCCCGACTTATCTTTGGACGAAACGACGTTAGTATTGACGTCCCCCGAACGATCCGAAGCAAAGGAACTCTACACGACATTTTCTAACTTGCGGCAACCGCGTGCATCACAGCAGTCTGCGGAAGAGATTTTGATGGGTATCATCAACGGGCTTGTAGATCAGTTTACAACCGTTGATGGTTTGGCGGACCTGGGACTCAGCATGCTTCCCGATGCCGTGGCGGCGATATTAGTTCGGGTGTTGAAGTTTTCCGCCGACACGATATTACCCAAGATAGGCACGGTGCTCGTCGGGATGTCCAATACACTCTTCACCAACGTACTGCGTAGCTCGATGCTGACGGTCATCTCGAACACGGTTGTGAAAACTTTAACAAATATTGCCGCAAAATTCGCTGCGGCCGCTGCAAAGTTGGTTGCGGGTGCCGCCAGTGTGGTGGGGTGGATATTGATCATCGTTGCAATTTTTGATCTCGTGTTGGGTTTTTGGGACCCCTTGGGGTTCAACAGCAAGTATCCCAAAGAATTGCTGCCTCAGTTGGTGGAGCAATCCGAATTCGCTTTAAAACAACAATTAGGTTCGGTGGAGGTGGAGTTGCCTTTCTTCACCTTGGCCAACCTGATACTCGGGCAGCAGGAATTGGCAGTTACTTCCATCGAGACGTTGCCTTATATATACGAATATTTGTCATCGCTAGATGTGAATGCCGATGGCACCAGAATCGACAAGGGGGATGAAATTTCGAACGAAACGGCACCCTCCTTCGACGAAACGATCGCCAAGACGAAATTATATTCACCCGAAGAATTGCATGAATTCGAGAAAGTTCACGCGAGACGTTTAACTTTCTATAAAACTGGGCCCACGGCCTTGCTCATCATGGCGGGAGTCTTTTGTGCCTGCCTTGTTCTGGGAGTGTGGATAGGATGCATCATTGCCGCTATTTTGGTAGGCCTATTGTCATTTTCTCTCTTTGCAAACTCGGTAGTTGGGGTTTTTTCCACTCTAGACAACATAGGCATTAAATTGTGATTTCCGCGATGAAAAAGTTTATTCTAGCCAGATCCAAGGGCAACGGCGGTGACATACCAAATCCGCCAATCAATTGGATAGATCCAACTTCCAATACACGCTGTTTGGCGAACGGCGTATGCGCCAAACTTGCCTCGTTATCCAATTGGGTACCACGTGCAGAAGACATTTGGCGACCACTCGAGCTCGTCGGAGACCCTCGAGATGTAAAGGTGGTGATTGTCGGGCAGGATCCGTATCCCGGGGAGGGAGTGGCTGATGGCCTGGCATTTAGCTGCCGCGCTGCCAAGCGACCGGCGAGCCTGCGTGTAATTTTAGAAGAAGTCGCATCATCTAAATTCCAAGTTGACCGGAATAATAATTCTCTCGAAAATTGGGCGGTTCAGGGAGTTTTATTGATTAATCTAACAACGACCTGCGCATTGGGTGAACCTAACTCGCATCGGCATATCGGCTGGGAACCTATAGTTTCACACATCATCAAGGAGGTGGTGAGGAAAAGCAACGGTACCGTGTTCATGTTTTGGGGCCGCGCGGCGCAGACGGCGTTGTCTTCACTTTGCTCGACAAGCAAGAAGCACTTAATTTTAAAAGCAGCTCATCCTTCACCGCTCAACCGACGCGGTGGTTTTGCCGGCTGCGGCCATTTCGTTAGGGCAAACAAATTTCTGAGGTCGATCGGAAAAACAGAGGTGGATTGGTCGATTCTCGCTAAGGATGAAGCGCCAATGCACGCTAATGGACATATGGGGTCCGAAGAAAATTAAACGCCCCAACACTACCAACACCGGCGAAGACCTACACCCCGAGGCGCCGCCAGAAGAAAATACATTGAATTTGTGGCTGTTTGCTGCAATATATCCAGAGTACGTAAGAAAAAATAATGTCCTCGCAATACCTGCCGATTTCCCGGATCATGATTTTTCTACATTTTTTGATATGCTGTCATTTTTTGCCAAACACCCACTAAACTCGCCGTTCGAGATGGAGATAGTAAAGGGTGACCTGCCAAAACCTTCGTTCTCGCTCTTCAACTCGTGGCTGGACGACATAAAAAAAGAAAGACGACAGATATTCCCGTGGACAAGAAACGATGAATTCAATGTGTTCTTATCGCTACTTAATTTTAACATCTTCGAATTCGACAAATCTCCCCGAAGGTACAAGCTAATCTCTCAAATCATCAAGATACGACATCAGGGATAAGGATCCGAGTTCCCGTATAACGCATACAGAAAAGCTTTGCATTTCGAACAAATCAGAGAAGGAAACATGTCTCTCGACAAAGAATCACATCTTGTGCGCCTCATCGACGGCTTGAAAGCGGTGAATTCAACGCAATCGGCCAGGACAATTATAGAAACCTATTTTAACGCGCGGGAGGTGTACGGAATCGTAAAAAGTGGAGATAAAATAATTGATGTATTCAGCGACCAACATTGCAAATTTATACGGCTGCATACTAGTTTGAAACGCACTACAGTGTGTGGTGGGCCTACATTTATTAAAAAAATTAATACATACCAAAAGCCGGTGTGCTTTGTGATAAAAAACGTTAATGGCAGATTATCAACAACGCCAAACAGTGCTTGCACACAAGATGCTGCTTTACTGTTCAAATTTCACGAAAAAGTTCCATTTGTTCATTGAATTTAAATTGTTCATTGAATTTAAGTCGGTTATTTAAAGCTTATTAATAATAAATATGTCTACCCAGACTCTTCTGCTTCTGCCCTTCGAAGTATTGTGCCGAAAGGTGCCCCACCGACCTCACTTAGAAGCCTCTGTAAATACTGTTCAAATAATGTTACGTTTACAGCATCCTCGTTTGGCAGGGGGATTTCGTATGCTCTTCCACCTGCACTCCACGAGAAGTAACGATTTAGCGCACTGCTTGGTTCTCTAGGAGCAATCTTGCCAGCCAAAATTAGAGGCTCCGCTCGAGTAGCCGATGTGTTGTTTAATGTATCAACGAAATTCTCAACCAACTGTTGTCTGATGTCAGCATTTTGCAGAGGTGCCAGAAGATATGTTGCAACCCTGGTATATAGCGCAACGTCTATGCCCAAATCTTCTCTCTCCATGTTTACTTCTCTGACGTCCGGTGCTCTTTCCGCTTGGGGTTCAACTTCACCATCCACAGATCGTCTTCGTCTCTCCAACTCGAATGGTGCCGCCCTTATCCGTGGTAAATTCAAGGCGGGCCTCTCATTAAGACGAATCGCCGGGCTATTTTTTATGACAGAGTCAATGGCAGCCTGAAGTAAAGCGGGATTTACAGTCGACCCAGCTCTCGAGCTGCTGAAAGGATCGAATTCTAGGTATGTTGGTGGGATTGTTGAGCCCGGATATAAAAGAACTTTGGTATTTCTTAGCGTGTCTGAAAATTCCGAAAATTGTCCCGAAAATGTGTTAAATCTGAGTATGGCACGATCTAGTTGCCGTTCCGAACTTCTTGCTCTCAATAACTCGTTTAATTGGGCATCGCCTACCGCTGGTGCGTTTTGCGTTTTATTTTCACCAGTGCGCGCATAAAGAGATATAACCCTTTCCCCCAACTCAACCCCATCTCTGATGCTGGTTGCCAAATATTCACTATTTCTAGTCAATCTATTAATCTGACCTCTGAATCGACCATTGGTCAACTTGAAGGCCTCGGGCGTTACGGGAACAGCGAACGTTGGAACTTGTCTTACATAATTTTCCCACTGCATCTTGGTGTCGTTTATTTTATCACGCAACAGTCTTTGTACATTGTCACGAAATTTTGTAGCGGTTTCAAGCCACGCAATAAGGTCATCGCAATCGGAATTTTTCGGGGAGTTGGTGGAGGTGGCTGACGCCATCGAGTGATTCTCACAATCTACCTGAGCTGGAAATGCCAAAGTATTGTCTAAAGCAGATGCGGTGGCCACCCGTGATATCGTCAACATTTAAACCAAAGTCAACGTATTCATATCAATCTGGTTGGCTGCCAAAGCTGTTTTGAGGTTTCGGTATCTCAACATGCGCGTCGATGTTCTCTCGTATATCCTAGTGAACGAATAATCATTTTCTAAAACAATTGTAGTTTGCAAATTCTTTATTTTGTGGGCTATAATAAGAATGATAATAACCAAATCAATATTCAGTAAAGAGGGTGCGGGCATTTGTATTTTATCGTATGCTACGAAATAAACTACTTTAACGTCCTCTTTACAAAAAACTACGGATTGTCCGATATTCAGTTGTGACAGAGATATTATATCCTGAGGATCAAGACTAATAATTGGAAACTCATTGGCCAAAACTTCGGCGGAAGGCATGGAAGAACATGACGGGAACCCTTCAGAATCACAAAGCACAACCGTGAGGCCTGGTAAAAATATCGATGACGCTGACATCGACATGATAGAGATATGCGCTAGAACGCTCAAAAAAAGCAATAACGTTTATCAACACTATTTTCTTCGAATTCCGTCTATGGATTTAGAATTGCACCCCGGCAGATACAAGGGCGGTTGCTACCACCAGCTGGGTCACACGGTAGATTATAGAATATCGGGCCTTTTTGCGACCTGCGACGAATGTAAAAAGAAATTGGTCAGAGCGTCTTATCATTTGGAAAATGCGTGGTTCTATCCCTACATTAATTGCGAAACATTATCTCTATGGTTATCCGGAAAGTTTCCAGTCAGTTCTCAGGTAATCGTATCGACGCTGGTAGTGGCCACACTTGTGTGTAGTATAGTAACCTTTCATATAAGGATGAGTCTAATTATATTTGTTGTGCTCATAATCTTATTATATTTCTGCAAAATGAATATGAAATGTACAGCGGCCTTAAGCATCGGTCGTTGTAAGCACATAAATTGATAAAGAATGCATTACGCGTGGTTTGGTGTAGTGTTATTTTTCGCCATTATTTTAGTAATAATCACTTTACGAATAAAATACGAAATCATTAACGACAATCGAAAAGAAAACACTATCGCAAGTGCAATTACTGGTGCCCTAACATCTCGCTCAACCAGGAACTGTAACAGAGAACAGGTATATTGTTGGACGGATGCGGATTGTGCACAAGCCTGTTCAAATGTTTCCGGGGTCTCGTGCGTCCGCGGAGTCTGCGGTCAACAAAACTTGGTATTTTCCTCACCGAACAATCCCTGCGATCCGGCAAAGGGAATTTTGGCTTTTCTAGAGGGTGATGTAGCATTTGGGCGCTATGTATATAGTTGCAAGTCCGTGGACCCGGGAATTGCCATTTCGTCAACGCTGAACAAAATGTGTCTCAATCAGACCACCACGCCGGTGACGATAAATTATCTAACCAAATTTCCCGAAATTACCGACTGTACATGTACAGACTCCCTCACGTTGGTACCGGCGACAACAGTAAAGCGCGCACACGCCGAGTGCTCGCCATTATTCTACGATTTGGTGACGCGGGGTCTTGCTGGGTACAGCTGAAGTAACAACACCTGACGCCGTGATAGATGCTATGACGGTCGAAATATCGTCGTACAACTCCGATCCTTGAATTGGATCGTAGAAAAATAAATGAGATCCCTGAAACTGTTTCAGACTAATAGGCGAACATAGCTCTCCAAACTTCAAAGAAGATGATTTTAGGAAATCATTAGTTCCCGTGTATATATAAACCCGTAGGTCAGATCTAAGTGCGGATACGTTATTTTGCGGCTTATCCGACCAACCCGTGAGGTACGTGTTAGTCAAGGCGTTGATTAGGGGATTGGTAACGGTGGAGGGACCAAAGTATCCGCACAAAGTGATGAAGGCTTCCACTTTCTGATGTCCTTTCTTGAGCGTTAGCGCAGCAATGTACGCTCCTGCAGATTGTGCGATGATGATAATTTTTTTGTCAAAAGTTGATTCTGTTGCGGTAAGTAAATTGTCCAGATACGTGATCATATCTTCGAGTTTATATTTGAAGAGCGTTGGATAAGTCACAGACAGGATCGGTATTTTGACAGAAAGATGCTCGTATATGCTCGGGCTGGGGTTGGATTTCACGAATGCGCCACCCGGAACATCAAGAATGATGGTATCGAAGTCACCGAGCAACTTGTTTTCGGGAACGTATAACGAACATTGGCCTGAATAAGAGGGGGTTTCGCTGTGGAATGTGAATGCATTTTTTTCGTATCCCGTTAATAGATCTATATCTGGAGTGGGCCATCTACTCAAAGCTCGCTGAACAAGCCATCTGGGGTTATACGCGAGATAAATTACGATTATCACTATAACGAGTAGAATCAGCGTAACAGTGGTATTAAGAAACATGGCGACCATCTGGAGTTGTTCCAGAGTTGGTGACTATCAAATCTTATCGAACAACTATATAAATTCTTTCATATTTGAAAACTCTATCAACTTTCCCGCACAAACACCATTTGACGGGTATGCGCACACTATAATAGGCCCACCCATCAAGAATAATGTTCCCGAACACCTTCGTTCTCAGAGTTTTTTACAAAGACGAGCTACGATTTTTGGTGACGGAAAAAATAACTATACATTTTATTATTTTGACGGTAACACGCCAACATCGAACGCGCTCTTTTCACAGAATTTAATCGTGACAGCAGAAGCTCCCATCTACCGCTTGGATGGAGCGCTGGTCCAAAGCCAACGCGTTACGAGAAAATTATTTTACAACACGGTGGCTTTGCGTCGAGAACTAGCGTCCAACATGAAGTTATTGGGCTGGGGAAACTGGTGCTTTAGAGATCGCGGAATCGCTATCGAATGCTCGGACCTGGGTGGCGAGGGCGAGGTGTTTTCACTGATGGTAGTGAATGAACAACCTTGTTTTTGGGACGCTCATAAAATAAGAAATATCTATCCGCCTACGCCGCCTTGTTGACCTGTTGAGAATGTTTCCGTGATCGCCGCTTGAGTTTAAAGGGGTTGGATATTCGTTTACTCGGTCCTCTTTCGGCTTCCGGCGGTGGTGTAAATTCTGTGGCTATTTTTCGCAAGGATAGCAGTTGAACTGCCGGCTTTTCTACTTCGATTTTTAAATCCTCCGAGAAAGTTTCTGCTTGACACACACAATAAAGTTCCGTGTAAAATAAACTTTCTCCACATAGGGAACAAAAACTGATGGTGGGTGTCAACGTGAGGAGTAGTCTGAAGGGTACGTACCGTTGTATGGTGCTATCCGGGCATTCTCGAAGGGTTTCGGCGGACGTCCAATAATGAGATTCGAACCATGTGCGGTACGACCAATCCACTGCCGGCACGAATCCAAATAAAACAACAGTTCTGGATAGGGAATATATTTCCTCAACGAATGCCCGATAGGCAAAAACAAGAATATTTCCCTCTTGAGTCAATTCGTAAAGCGTACGCACACTTATTGGCGGATCGAAACGGTAAGACACGGCTCTGAACCAGACCCATTTGGATTCGGAGATTACATCTAGAATATCTGGAGGTAGAGGAGGAAGCGTAGAATCAGTAGCGTTTGCGACTGTGTAATTACGAGATGGATCCATGTTCACCTGAATTGAGTTCTGCAGCAAACTATCAAAGATTGACGGCTAATAATAAAACGCTCAATCCTTTGCTTCAAAAACTTTACGACACGGATCCGAAACTTTTCGAACCGGCATTTATTGACTTGATCATATCTATAGGAAACAAGAGCGGCGCAAATTTCGGAGATTTGGGCGTAATACACCGTCTTTCCGATAGTACTGTCTTTTCGGCCTACGCAGAAGAACACAACAAAACCACATTAATAGAAATGGATGAAATGCTAAAATCTTACTTTACAACGATTGCAACTCCGTACCCGACGGTAAATGGTGATACGCTGCGGAGTCGCATATTAACCCTACTAAAACTTTGTATAAAAATCAACAGTGCGACGTCGGCGTTCCAGCTATCTAATGCGACAGTTTCTGTAACTTCGGATTGGGTAGATGATAAAAAATTAGATTTTACAAACTACGTGGACGTGTGCAACCTGTCTGAACAACAATGGAAATTGGCTCAAAATAATGATTACATGTCATACAATTACACGCCCAGCCCGGTGAATATTGAACTCATCGGCCCCTCGATGACGCAAATCGTGAGCGCAATGTTGCTGCTACAAGAGGAAATACTAAATTCTGCACACGCCCTCGGTGTAGACGTGCAGCCCTATGTCAATGTGCTGGATTGATTATAACGGTACCATTTACTCCTCCAATGCTGCGGGAACTGGTCTTCTTGGTTTGTCTTCCGTTCGTTGCGAACATTGCAGTACCGACAATTGACACATAAAGCAAAAATAATGTTGTAAATACAGCTATCACAAAGCCAATAACTAGCATGCTGGTTGAACCAAATGTTCGATTTAAATACTCGAGATACAACTCATCGTGATTCTTTTGAGACCGAACTTCGGCTGCTGTTTCATCTATTTGAGACGACATAAAGATCGTATTTTTTTATGAATGCTTCCAGTGAAAATGGTGGGGTGGGTATTGCCTTGGAAACGTTTACAATATTGTGGAGATTGAATAGAATTAAAGCCGGATCTTTTCCATCCAACAATCTTTCTATAACAATACTAGAAATGTATCTTTCTATAACAATACTAGAAATGTCATGATTCAAGTAATTCACATAACAAGTGGGACAGGGCAGAATAAAATGCAAGTTTTGCATCACCGATGCAAATTGAATGGTTTGAGTTCTGTTAGTGATTAATATCGATGAAGCATGAAGCCAATTCCATAATCTATGATTCCACAAGTCTGCACTACCCACGTGTTTTGTGACTTTGAGCGTTTCGGCAGCCGCGTATTCTGACACGGGGGTTTTGTTATTATACGGAAGCTTCAATATGCCGCACGAGAATCTAATGACCAATCCGCGATAATCCACCTGTTCTTCGATTTGC
Source organism: Bacillus rossius redtenbacheri (assembly GCF_032445375.1). Classification (NCBI taxonomy): domain Eukaryota; kingdom Metazoa; phylum Arthropoda; class Insecta; order Phasmatodea; family Bacillidae; genus Bacillus; species Bacillus rossius. Next base: position 11,715 of record NW_026962641.1, on the reverse strand, counting down.
CGTAATCTCGGAGGCAGCGGCCACCATAGGAGTTTCAATAACATCGGCAGCGCCTCGTTAAATATTCGTACTATTTCTTCCCGATTCTTGGGTGCCAATCTTCCTCCGTTCAAGAGTATATCTTCCATTCTGATAAAGTGACGGGATCCAAATCAGACGCGGTTGCGTTTAAATTCGGTCGACGCTTCTGCCGTCGCCCAAGTTGCAGACGCGGATGCCACGTCCCAAGTGGTCCGAGCAATTGTCCCGACGAGGGCTATGTTGCCGACCAGCGATTGGCTAGCTGGTACCTGTAATAACGAGACCCAGTGTTCTGTTACCAAGCTGCTTCCCTCCACTATCCTTTTGTCCCCGGTTATAGTGGTTCCTCTAGCGTATAGTCCCGTTTCTTCGGGAATAACGGCATTGGAGGCAGATGGCCAGGAATTGTAGGGTATGTCACTACGCTCAACATAATACCCGATTTGCATCAATAGCGGATTATATAACAACGACGAAGGAACATCGAAAATTAGAAATTGTAACCCATCTTTAGATGAAACCAACATCCTAGATACGTTGTCATTGACGGATTTAATTGCGTAGCAATAGCAGCAAAGTAATTTCTCGTCTGCGTCGTCGAGCGATTCGTAGTCGCCTATTCGTACCGTGACGTCTAAAACGCCAAGAATGCTATCGACGGTCGATTCATAAGCCTGTGAGGATGTAAATGTAATCGGGGTAGATGAACTACTGAGGAGAGGCATATAATTAGATGCGTTTCCGATTGTTTGTGGCTACGCCGTTGTCGCTCTCCAAGTATAAAATCTGACCAAAGTAATTATAATATATCGGCGCGGATTCTGCTATCCGGTCATCCAAAAGTTCCACGATTCTTGTTGTACAAAATCAGCATAAGAAGCGTACACCGTCTTGTCTGAGGGTTCGGGTTGATCCGATATACTTGTAATCTCGGTGCATGTTATGGTCCCGTTGCTGATGGTAGCAATAGAGTTCCACCTAGTTATAGTTTCATCGTAAAAATGATTCGAGGTCCTTGTGTGTAAGCATCGAGTCGTTGGGGTGACTTATTGATTCCACATTTGCGCTTCCGCAGTTTACCGTGGGAAGGTTGATTGGAAACACAATAAACACCGCCGTCGTTGTAAGTGAACCAACGGCTGGAGTTGGAGGTGGTTAATCGAGGGGTATCAACGCAAGCCGATGTAACACATTCCACGGTGCCGGAGGTGCCAACAGTCGTTCCGTTTACACAAGATGTGCGGACAGACCTACCGCCGCTGCAGGTAACGAAGGATGTGGAATCGTAGGAAATTTGAGTTCCATCAGCCAATCCGAGACAAGGATCGACCGTCAGACAACCTCCAACAGAGATCCGGACAAGTCTTGGCTACGCTTACACCATCCTCACACTGGTAGTATTGGTTAGAATTTTGGGCTGCCCCTTGAAATGTGCTCCCCGCTACCAGGTCTTCACATCGGTCGTATGTCAGGCAAGGGTTCTGTCCGCTGGAATACAGCGTTCCATCTTTCGACTCATCGAAAATCGAATATCCCGTACAATAATCTAATTTCGAAATTCCACCATTACCATCACAAATCGCGTAGACTCTCGGGTGGAACTTTGATGTGACGGTGGATCTATTGAATATTTGGTCAAAATTATACCGGTTGAGACCGGCGATTGTCCCGCTGGCTTTTCCTTCGCACAGTCCTACAACCTCGCATCTTTGAGTTTGCGTATTCCACCTCCATTGATCGGGACAAAGAATTGAAGGTTCGATACCTCGTAAACGGAATCCTTGTTCATTTTCAGATTCAAGAAACCCATGATCACCCGCACTGTACTCGGTTCCGTCCAAATTAACGGGAGACTTTTCGATGGCTTTCTCATAAGCGCCACTCTCGTTGTTTCTACGATAAACGATGAACGAACCCTCTGCGGAAACGCGACCGGCGGTGAAGGCTGAAACATCTTCTCCGGATTTGTTGGGGAGAGCATTGAACAGTTGGACTGCGCGGTTGGCGGCAATTGGGGTGCACCCAACAGCTTGGCCGAATAGTATATAATTGCAATGCAAACCACGACTATGATGATAGCCCATATATCGACCCGTATCATGACAAGCGACAAAAAGCAAATAATTTGATGCGAATATTGCGTGTATCAGAATGCTAGGGATAGGGTTCTTATCTTGTCTGTTTTTGTACGTTCTTTTGGCATTTTTGATTAAACCATTCAATAGCGGCAAAGCTCCGACTCTCGAACCAAGAAAGTTATGGATCTTCTTGCGAAATGGAGAAAAGCCAGTCACGCAACCGCAAACGTAGGCGGGGCGATTAGTGACCTACGCTTGGTGAATAGCTCCTTGAGCACCGTAGACGGTGCATTTCGCGCACTTCCCTACATCGATACTTTGGGCGTGGTGACTGTAAATGGGGTCCCCACTCGATCTGTAGAACGTGAAATACGTCGTGGTAACTTAAGAAATGCCTTATCAGGCATGCGTGTGAGCAACACGCTAAGCGCGGCCCAAGAGTCGAGCTTCAAATCTCTGATTCGCAAACCAAACCCCCGATATTTTCGTAGACTCGATACAAACGCGCGCGAGCAGCGCTCGCACAGCAAATCCAGATGTGGCGATACCGGCCAGAACCACCGGAGCGGAACTGGAAGCATCCTTGACGCCGGCGGGCAAGGCAAAAGTTGAGAACGCTTGGACCAAAATAGTCGAAGCATCCAAAGGTGCAGTGGTCACCGGAGTATTTGTAGGCTTTGGCGTGGTGGTCGCGGCGACATTGTGGGACCAACTGAATGCTGCCACAAAGTCAAGAAACGGATGCTATCTAGTCCAAACGGTTAATAACAAAACCACAGCATGTAAAATTACCGGCAGATCGTGCGGTAGTACGGATCTGTCCACCGGCGTAACCGCGTGCGCGTCTGCAATCTTAGGCACGCTTGGCTATAACGCGTATTTGGCCGGTAGGCAATCTTTGACTAACACGGCGCTCGCGACGCGAATCACAACCGAAGTCGGTGTGACTCTAACAGATTCAAACACGAATCCACTATCCTTGACCGGACAACAATTGAGCGACCTAAATTCCTTGGCCAACTCCTTGACCGCCTCCGATTTTTCTACGGACCTTTGTACGTTGGCAAATAAAACATCGGGGTGCGTGGGTTGCGACCCCTCCGCCGGACTGGGCACACCGGAATATTGTGCGGCCGAGGGCCTCGCGGCAAATTATACCATTCAATGTGTTACAAACTCCACCATCGCCGACACCTTGGTCGAGGCTGCCACGGCAGCCGGCACATCTGTCCTAGATTCGATAACGGGAAGCTTATCTGGAGCTTCGGGCGGTTCCGGATCTATCAGAACCATAGCCATTTGGGCTGCGGTGATAATAGTGGTCGCGATCGTATTGGCCGTCGTCTTAAGATTGGTACAAAGTTCGCGAAGTCGTAGTGTCCAAGCCGCACAAGGTGGGGGAAGCGTTTTTACTTAATATTATTAAGGAACCTGCGTGTATTTAGATACAAGATGCAGGCAGATCATACCGTACCCATCCCAATCTACATACTGGGATTGCCGAAACCGGAATTGGGTGCAGTCATCAAGCATTTGATTCTACTCGATGCGGCAAGGCGTGGCTACAGCTCATTGTATAATTTAGATTGGAAACTACACATCGGTATATACTCTGCCGTGCGATACAGATTCACTTTTAATTTTGTACAAGAAACGGATATTGCTATTTTGGTGCCAAATCTTAACGCCTTGAAAGTGGTGCAACCAGACGACGAAACACATCATCCGCCACCGGCCAAGAAACCACTTTTATTTTTCGGCCCCGATGGATACGGCCATCCAGAACTTCGAGAAGAAGAAGACCGAGACGGTGAAGAAAAATAACACTAACTTGGAGCGAATGCAAACTCTTCAACGGTGGTACGATCGACTGGTCGCGGGGCCTGGGAGCAACTTTCCAACATCTTGCCGCGAATTGACTTGGGCAATGTCGTATCATTCCGATTCCTGGTTCAATTGGCAACCGACGAGTGCGGGTCTCGGGGAATGTGGAAATGTGTCTGCTGTTCGTGTATTGATGTCGTCCAAAAATAATCTGGAGAACGCCGATGTTCATCCACTCGGCGTACATTGCAGCGTGAGGCTTCAAAGCGAAAAATCGCAAGCTGTTTTGAATGTCAAACGTCTACGAACCAAGGAAGAAACGTTTGACGTACCATTCACGCCGCAACTTCAAGCTGATATTTTATATTCGAAAGCAAAAGATCCAAAGTGGGTTCGAATAGTGTCGAAAAAAAAGAGGGACGACCGAATCGTGAGCGGTATGAGACTGGTGTCCGATGTGGCTGCACATGTTTGGTTATCGGAAAGCATCGTTGAGGTGTACGTGAAGAATCCCAAATGGCGAAGTATACTTCATCATTTGCAAAACGACGATCATGTGGAAAGAATTGTTTTTTGTTCGGATTGTAAAGAAATCAAAAAGATTTGCGACAAACCCACCAGCTTTTCTAACATCTTGGCCTTCTATTTCTGCTACATGCAGAACACGAACGATTTGTCCATAGAGACAAAGACCGACGCTCAAAGCTTGGTGGTGTACGTTACATTAGCGACCCTCTTGATGAACGTCGACAATTTGAAGCGACGGGGGAATTGGACAACGCCAATCGAGGCGTTGAGCGGCGCAGATCCGCAACGCACCCTCAGGCGAATGGCGGACGATTTGGAACCAGCCACCGATTACGACAGGCGTCTGAGCTTCGAAGCCGAGGGCATATGCTGTCCCATCGACGAACATTTGCATCAAAAATTTTCTGGACTAAAGCGACGACACGTTTACTCGCTGGACAACGAGAGGGATGTCAGAGTAATCATGCAGCGCAGCTTGGTTGGAGGATTCGGTCCTCACGAGGTTGTAGTTGATGGATTTAGTTTAAGTTGATTGTATTGGGTTTAAATAAAAATTGATTTATCTCTATTGGCAAACGTTATTTTCCCATCCTTGAGGCAAACGCACAGACCACAGCAGATTGTGGGTACAAAACTAGTATATTTTACGCACGAGTCACAATCGAGGTGATAACTTTTTGATATGTTTACTGGATATCTAATTTTAACACCTCCACATCCCATGTAATTCACCAAATATGGTTCATCAAACAATAAATTTATAGTTAAATCATCTTTAGATTCAGGATCCAGTAGTCTGATGGGTAAAAGAGATATTTTTTGCCCACCATGGGATTTAAACCATTGTGATATCGAATCCCCAGAAATGTTGTCGAATTCTCCTTCAATGCAATAGTATGCATTTCTTCCGTTCCATTCGGTGCACGATATTACTACTGATTCCTGGGCAAGTGCGGCAAATAGCATCATTGCCGTGGGTCGCAGCTGCCGTAATGGTGAATAAATGCATGATCGTAGTTTACTTTCGAGTTAATAATTTCACGTCCTGTAATAATGTATATTTATGAAATATCATCGGGTGTGTTGTCTATTTGCTTGATTTTTTTTCGTCACACCAACCATATCCGGCTTATAGCGACGTTTACGCTTTTTCCCAAATTGAATTTCTGGTACAACATTTTTCGTGCCAGCATCAACGTCAGACACACGTTCTTTATCCCCATCCGGAACCCCTCTTTCCATTTCATCTTCCAGATCAGAAAATGCCGAAATGGACGAGGATGATGATTCTTCATCCGAGGGTTTGCGTTCGGGTTCTCCTCACTTACGACTGCCTCATCAGCAGCATTTTTGATTTTCAGAAGGGAAATAAGGATCTACTACTGGCAAATCTTCCCATTTCTTAGTCTTCAAAAGATCACGTAATGTCTCTTCGGAGGGGGGGGGGTGTAGGTGTTTTCAACTTGGGCCAGAGTTATTTCGTTTGGTTGTTCGGGTTCAAAGGCAACGATTGAGGGTGGGTCCGCTGAAGGTGGGACAGAGTCGGAGATCTGTTGTTGTTGCGGATTTAATGACGAATAATCGATTTCAAATTCAGATTCTTTCTTACTCTCTTCCACTGATGTGGCCAGAGCACCTATAGAATCGCTAAACAACTGCATCAGCATGTTCATTCCCACAGTCACCCACAAATTTGCGGGTTTTTTACTTTTATTTTTTCGACGAATTAAGAATTGCCATGTACTCACTTTCGGAAACTTGCGTGTCGATATTTTCGGGCTTCAGGTAGTCTAATACTGGGAATTGTTTAATGAATTTTCCTTTGGCCATTTTCAAGGAACCCTTCACGATGTTTTTACCAATGCGTATCAAGGTGACTGTTGGTGCGGCAGCTGTAGAAACTTGATGAAAATTAATTACTTCATTATGTCAACTTTACTTTTATTTTTCAAGAAAGACATAGCGTACTTGTCACGTTTTACATAAGCTATCATTAATTCTCGGATGTAGGCATCAGTCACATCGTCAGGTATAATGTCGGGATGGCCGGTGTCGTGGGGGTGTGACAATATTGTCTGCCATTTTGTGTATAGTGTTAATAATTATGATATCTCTACCACGCGTCGATCTCACTTCATACACGGCCTACGTATCCAAATTAGATGCGGCATTGGCAGATGAAGAGCTATCCAAACTGATAAATGCGAATGCGTTACAAAATCTACCCTCTGTAACTCTGGAAACTAACAATGCCGACGTTCAAAATGTCCAAAAATGCCAAGACTCTGCGGTGTGGCTGTCGCAAGAATATACTCCTGCTCTAGAATTAACCTGTAAGACTGCTTGTGGGTCAAATGGTACGGTCGTACAAATCAGCGATGCCGACGAATATTATCACAGAGGAACTAGACTCACCTCGGGAGTTTGGTGCATAATAAATCCACCAAATTGTAACCTTAGGGACTACCTACGTGGTAGCAACACTCTCGGGAACCACGTGTCGTACAAAGTATCCTAATTTATTTGGTGGATCGACGGGTGATAGGATTGTTGCATGTTCCGATGCTGCATACGATACAGGCGGGGGTATTATGGGATTATAATCGAAACGAAGCGGTAGACCCTAGTACTGTGGAGATGACTAACGAGGATGAATTACTTGCAGATGGTCAGTACCGATTCAGATGCAAATTTGGAGACGATCAAGATGGAAATGCGTGGTTGCCACACCCACTGAATAGGTTTCATCCATTACGGGATCCTTGCACGAACACAATCTACAGAGCTCATCGTACAGTGGGTGCAAATGTCAGCGCTACCGGATGGAGTTGTGATTGCGGCGATTCCGCTGTTACGCGCGTCAAAAATTTAAACTCTTCGGATGTGAAAAGTACTTGTACGAGTTGCTTTCGCGAGACGCTAGAAGGAAAGAGTCAACAACCTTACGATTGCTTTACTGTTAACTCGGATTATTTGGCCATCAACAATCTTCCCCCTTGCTTGGGAACGGCTTTGACTAATTTTGGAAATAAATGTGGTACTGTTTCATTGGATTTAAATACCATAGGATCTACCCAAGATGAGTATCTTGGGCCGACGAACCTGGCCTCGGGCGCTTTGGGTAATCGATTCGCTATAGCACATAAAAAATTGCTTTAATGTTATTTTTTTATTTTGGTATCATGTAGAATCGCAAATTCATGAATTTGCGTTCGTACATCTTGTAAATTCGCAAATTCATGAATTTGTGTTTGTGCATCGTGCACAATCGCAAATTCGTGAATTTGCGTTCGTACATGATGTAGAATCGCAAATTCACGAATTTGCGTTCGTACATCTTGTAAATTCGCAAATTCATGAATTTGCGTTCGTGCACCGTGCACAATCGCAAATTCGTAAATTTGCGTTCGTACATCTTGTAAATTCGCAAATTCATGAATTTGCGTTCGTGCACCGTGCACAATCGCAAATTCGTAAATTTGCGTTCGTACATCTTGTAAATTCGCAAATTCATGAATTTGCGTTCGTGCAACCGTGCACAATCGCAAATTCGTAAATTTGCGTTCGTACATCTTGTAAATTCGCAAATTCGTAAATTTGCGTTCGTGTACCGTGCACAATCGCAAATTCGTGAATTTGCGTTCGTGTACCGTGCACAATCGCAAATTCGTGAATTTGCGTTCGTGTACCGTGCACAATCGCAAATTCATGAATTTGCGTTCGCGCATGGTGCACAAACGTCGACAAATTCAATAGAATAGAGAACAAAAAATAGTTTATTATAAAATCATCCAAGTCATTACAAATTGAATACGGAGAACGTACACCACGCTCCAACACCTCTCCAATCAAATTTCCAACATCCAAGTGTTGATCCAATCGATTCGGTATAGCACATAAAAAATTGCGTTTAATGTTATTTTTTTATTTTGCTATATCTTTCTGTGGTGGAATATCTGAACAAAAATACCAACGTGCAAACAATTGATGCGATAAGAAATAAAATACATACAAATTCGTCCCATTCCGTTAGCGGCTCATCACAGTCCGCTTGTTCGCCGCAACATATATACGCTTCATTTATATTCAAAACAAGTCCACTCCCGCAGTGCCTTTTATTTCTTCCGCAACAATCCGAAAACCGATTATGGCAAGCGTAAAGAAAAACTAATTTGGACAAGTCGGGAATTGGGCCTAATCGAGTCAGTTGGTTCTCCGAAATATCTAAATGTGTCAATGAAGGTAATAGCTTTAATGAAACATCGTCCGGTTCGCGAATTCCTGGTTTTGCTTATGTCTAATTTTTCGAGGCTGGATGATTTTATATTCAACTCTGATAATTTGGTTCCGCGCAAAATCAGAATTTTTAGCATTGGAAGATGCACAAATACATCCGCATCAATATCGGTTACTGGGTTGTATGACAGATCCAGCTCGGTTAATAGAAGATTATTATTGAATGTTGCAGAGCCGATGGATTTCACTTGGCCACTCGGGATACGCAATTTCTTCAAATTCGGATAGCAGCCTAAATCGTTTGGCGAAAGATCTTCTAGCATATTGGAAGTTAGTGTCAATTCTTGAGTAGAACGACCGACGCACGGAATATAACTCTGATCGTAGCAAGTAGGTTGCCCGTTTGTTGACCACAGGCACTCGCCCGGAATTGCGGCTTTACTAACCAGGCCATTTAAGCAGTCTATCATTTCGTGTTGTTCAACGTCGTCTTCTTCATTGGTGAAGTGAATTCTCCCTTCACATCGCATTATACGCAGCGCTTCCAGATCGGTCGCGATGCTTGTGCGGGTGGCGTACAGAATCTTCAAGTATCCTCTTCCCAGCAATAGGGGTTCACGAGATTTGGTCGCAAGTTGAGTAAAAGATACATCCAGGTACTCCAAGTTTGTACCCCCCCCCCCCCCCCCAAAAAAGCCTATCTTTATCGATGTGATCCAGTGGGTTGTATGACAAAATTACTTTGGTCAAACTAGAAGAGTTGGCGAAGATTTCTGCGGTAATTTTTTTGATGCTGTTTCCAGAAAGGGAAATTGTATGTGTCCTGGGATAACAAGAGTGAAACGCTATAACCAAGTCATTTATGTGTGCAAATTCTGCGTCAACGGATTTGGTTCTTAGCGACTTGAAGGAGCATCCAAATTGATTGTGAAGACCCTCCGTTCCGCTGCATACCAAAACCTCCCCATATTCCGTACAGGGCACCTCCGTAAAATGGGCTTCCCAACGATAACTAGATAGAGAATAAGAAAGAACATTGTACTTGGCTTGTATTCCACTGAACGTAAATCTCATCATAGATTTTTAGAGATGAGCCGAGAATGTTTTTAAAGATTTAGCATTTCCTACGAATTCACGACCGCCACCAATGCTTATCTGAAAAAGATATTCTCAAATGATTTGGATGCGTTTGTAAATGATCCCGAAGGAAACGCAGGGTGATTCTCGCTCGTCTTACCAACGGTAAATTTTCTAGGTCTACAGCGATTAGATTAGGTTATGCATTGAATAAAATTTCTGGGAACAAAATTTTAGCGAAGAAGATTTTGCGTCTTTGAATGCATCTCGTTCAACGTACCTTAACGATGATCAGGAGAATGCGATCCGAAGTATAGTTTTAGAATCTGGTTCGATATTAAAAACCTGCTCGAAGCCAAACGCCCGAAGTAGCCGTTTGCTTGGTGATTGCATTGGTTCTGAGTACCAGCTTGCGCGGATCGGAGATACTAAGATTGCACAAGGAACACTTGCCGCTATTGCAGATGGGAAGACCCATTCCCATAAAAACAAAAAAGAGAGCGAGGTCAATAATCGTGTTGGTAAATCGAGCCATATTCGATTCAGTTCTTCCACACATACAAAGACTATTTTCGAAACGCGGAAACAAATTGACAAACGCTGAGAGCATGGGCGGCTAGGAAATTGCCGCAAGGCGCGCCCGTCGGAACCTTAGGGATTCAATCAATACGAAAAATTATGGGTTCAATACTCATTACGCGGTTACCGCCTTCAGAATTGCGTCGTTTTATGAGACACCGAAGCGAATACACCACTGTGACGCATTATAATACGACTAATCAAGAGAATCGAGTAATGAGTGATTTATTCGAATCATTATGACTTTAGACGCTTCTTCGATATTACCATGGGTAAACATTTCGCTATCGGACGAATCGGTGTTTAGAACTTTAGTGATGTTGAACAATGCAGCCTATCTCGACGATGGGGATTTGACCAGTTCGGTACTGACGACCGTGGATGCGGCATTCGAATCGAGCACCGTAGAAGAAGTATTACACAACTTCGAATTGTGGCGTAAACTTGGTTGCATTTTCAAATTATCAAGCGCCGTACACAACCTGAAGTTATTTGGAATAATTTCAGAACTCGACGACGAACCTCGCGCGAATTGTGAAGTTATAGCTCCACCTCAAGATGAGATCAATTGCGAAAATTCCCCGGTGGGTTGGGTGGTTTCTAACGATACAAATTCTTCTCCCGTCGATTTGGAAAACGAGACCCTTACTTTGATATCGGCTGCCTTGGGTATACCAGCGACAGAACTGATCTCCATTTATAGAGATGGTGGTCTAACTTCTCTGAGAATGCTCATATACGCATTGAGTAGAAGACTCGCACTCGATTATCAAAATTATTCAGTAGCCCTCTCGTTATCGAATTCCTTGAACGGATTGAATAACACGCTCAAGGATGAATTCCCAGGACTAGCCGTAATTTAGATGAAGCCCGAGACCAGTTCTCGCAGCTGGAAACGGAAGATCAAACCACGATGATAATAGGCCAACTTCTTGATAGTTTGGGCTCTGCTACATTTTTCGAGCTACAAAATATAAACGCATCCGTTCCCGAAATATTGGAATGTAACCTACAAATAAATAGCGCGCAACGATCTATACAAAGCACGGGAGTCGGCGGTTGTTCGGGCTATCTCGATGCCTCGACCGTGAGATCATTATTTTCCCAATATCCGAAAATAGTGTCTGGAGGTATAGACAACGTTAACCGATGTTCGGGATGCGTGGCTACCAACGTGGCGATAATAACTATTTTCCCTTGGTTCAGAGGGTGGAAAATTAGCATAGGCGACAATGGCGTTTTTCATCGTCGAGCGTGGGATGTATACGGAAATACCCTCTTCGGAACTCGTAGCCGCTGTAGATCGCGCGGTAAGCCTCTTCGATACCAATATGACTTATTGGGAGTTGTTGGAAGTATCCGATTCTCTAAT
>NW_026962640.1:0-34635 GCF_032445375.1 Bacillus rossius redtenbacheri | reverse complement strand
TCTTCATATTTACAATTAATTATCAAACATTGCTGTTAGTAGTATAGGAATGGCTGTCCGGGGACATGGCACCGGCGCGTGGAGCCGGAGCCGGTCCTCATCTCTGATTCTGAATAGTTTCTGGCTGTGGAGCCGGGAGCCAGTCCGCCATATTAGATTGTGTCGTCACGGCGGCCATCTTGGATGAGCGTAACGGGACACAGCGTAATGGGACACATCTTAATAAGACAAGTAGATCACGGCGGCCATATTGGATCCGACATCTTTAAATCGAGCGCCCCACTCATTATGATGAAATTTTCGTCTCTGTCGCCATATTGATTTTTTCTGTTCCACTGGAGGCCACCATCTTGGATACCGTCGACTCTGTTTCTATCGTTTGTTCCTAGATAGTGCCAGCGTCGCTCTTGATTTTTTTTTCTGTTCCACTGGAGGCCGCCATCTTGGATACCGTCGACTTTGTTTCTGTTGTTTGTTCCTAGATAGCGCCAGCGGCGCTCATGTTTTTTTCTGTTCCGCTGCATGCCGCCATCTTGGATACCGTCGACTTTGTTTCTGTCGTTTGTTCCTAGAGAGCGCCAGCATCGCTCTGTCTCATCACATAAGGTCGATGTTCCATTACCTACCATAGCTATTATGAACCTTATCAACATTTTAAATTTAATTTTTTATGAAAAATATATTGGAAACACTGTGATACGAACCATCGCAGCTCTGATCTCTAGGTTGGAAAAAATACGCCTTTAACCGCTCGGCCATCGAGACATTTACCAGACTGAAAATTAAATAAGGTATATATAAAAATAACATGCATATTTGGACTTGTATTTTTTTAAATTTAAAGTAATAATAGCACCACCTGTTCCAGACAGAACCACCATCTTGTATTAAGATGTAACTGTTGCAATTATCGTTATGGTCGCCATCTTGAAAATCTGTAATTTTTATGCTAGAGGTGCGGGGATAAGTTCAAAATTCATTAAATAAATTTACAATAAATATAATGATTGATTATATCGATTTGCTTCCTTGGTTCGAAACCGGTGAGGGCAAAAAATAAAAATAGAAACATCAGATCCTTCCTCCACAGAAGCCACCCACAGACTGATCTACCGTCACCAATACCAAAGTTCAAATATCGTCAGCTGATATGACGTCATGTCCGCATTCTTGTCTTCATACGCTGGAGACCACCATCTTGTTTTCGTCTGCTAGAGTGTGCTGATACCATGTTAGTATAATTTTATAGTCACCACACCTTTGACCTTGAACTCGAAATTTGACCTTGAACTTTGACCTTGACCTTGAAATTCGACCTTGACTTTGAACTTTGACCTTAACCTTGAAATTTGACCTTGACATTGAAATTTGACCTTGACCTTGAAATTTGACCTTGACCTTGAACTTTGACCTTTAAATTTGACCTTGACCTTGTCGACCATCATGGATCCGACATTTTATGTTCAGTACATGCTACCAGGAGCTACCACCTGCTGGAGTACACCATCTTGTGTGTGTACTCGTATTATAGAGTACATTTCCATCTGGATAATTTTATTCTAACCCGCTACAGTGCAGTAATCATTTATTACCGAGGAGCCCCCCGCAATCTTGAAATTCGGCCGCCATCTTGAAATCATGTAATAATGTAGCTAGAAATGCGGGAAAAAATCCAAAATTCATCAAAAAAATCACTCATTAACTTACATAGCGATTCGATCCGCTCCAGTCCTTGGTTCGATCCTCGATCAATGCAATAATGTTTAATTTTATGAAAAAATAATAATTTCAATAAACCATGTTCAACATTCTTAAAGAGACTTTAAATCCTCTACTACCATCATCCTATCAGACATCAAGACCACAATATTGGAAATTCGTAATTGTAATGCTAGAGATTCGGGAAAAAGTTCAAAATTCATTAAATAAAATAGTAGTCTATATACTGATTGATTAGATCGACTAAGGTCCTTGGTTCGATCCCTAGCCGATACAAAACAACTTTAATTTTAAAAAAGTACCAGAAAAGTGTAAGGTTCGAGAAATAAAACACCACAGTCTTTTTAAAAAAACTTTTATTACATACATACTACACAACTACAAGTACAAAAAAACACAGACAAATTACTAAAGTTTTGGTTAAGATTTTTTCCGCATTTAATCTTGTGCTGTTCAAGACACTGTATAGCTGTAAGTCCTGATTTTCGAGGTCGATTTGCGAAATACTTAAAGCACATCTTACACACATAAATCTTATGTTGATGTTTTGTAACCTGGGGTCTCACAAGTCGGGAGAAGTTTTTGATGTAGTAGTAGTGTGCAGCACCGCTTTCATTTGTCACAAGCAACAAATCGAAATTATTTTTTCTTTCTTGTTTGGTTACCCGAATCGGACACACCTTATTATCCTCATTTAGCGCATACACATTAACTGAGACATCAGGGTTATTTTTCTCAAAAACTTATATTTGATTTAATGGTGTCGGATAGCACAGTCCATCGAAGTTGTACTTATTCTCCAAAGCATAATACCTCTTATCAACACGGTTTTGATGACATCCCTCGGCAAATCTTGCCAAAATACTCCATTTAAAACAAAACTAGTCCTTCAAGTTTTGGCAATTGACTACTGCTCTTTTGTTGACTATCGCCTCAGTTAAAGCAATAAATAATGATGTCTGATGGTATGGAAGCATACTATCACTTGATTCGTTTCCTATGCACATAATCTTGTGACTGTCCAGACTGTTACAATGCGAAAAAACCTTATCGCATTTGTCGCACTTATATGTCTCTCGAGAGATTGTCAGAGATCTACTGCAGGTTATTGATGCACCACAGTATTTGGATTGATGGGATGTATGCTCTTCATTAATCGATGTCTGGAATGCAGATGATGAAACTTCAGCTGATGATGGAACAGCACGTATCGTTGTCTTCTCTGCAGTCGGTATCGGGATCTCCACAGCTGTCGACACCACACCCGTTGAGTTCTCCGCTGCCGTGGTCTCCTCTGCAGTCGGTATCAGGATCTCCGACTCCATCATCGTTGCTGCCATCGAGGTCCCCGCTGCTGATGGTAGACAGTTTATTCCGGTCGACATAACTAAACCTCATGAAACTACCTGAAGAGAGCAAGTCCGTACTGCACCGCGGCCAGAGGTGAACTGCGGGTCCAGTCGTCTGAACCTCGCTTATATACCCGTGGTCTACTGGTATACTACATTAGTCAAAATATTGTCTGTATTTAAAATTAAATACAGTATTTAATGCCGCACGCACTGTATCATGGACTCCGGTTCCAACTGGTTCGCAGGCCACGGGATCAGGAACACAGGTTTCCACCTGGTCATCTTTTGCGACGTAAACTCCGACAAGACATGGTCGATGATGTCTGTGACCACGTCTACGCCTGGGCTTTGGCTCAGTGCTAGTTGGGACAGATTCACTGCCTGAACTGCGACGAAGAGACGCACACCGTTTGGACGTCTGCGTAGAAGCATCACAGGTCGCAACAGGTTGCAACACGTCCATGTTTGGTGTTGCACATGCAGACGAGGTGACTACCTCAGCGATGCTGGCAGGAAGGATTGTGTGTGGTCTCATGTGATAGACGGCACAGTTTCCAGGTTCGCAACAATCTACCAGCTGCTGAGTCGGTTCGTAGGACACAGGAAAGTGCGCAAACCGCCAATGCTGAGCGCCTCCATCACAGGTTTCTGTATATGTGGGTAGATACCCGGAATCCCAGTAGCTATACTCGACACTGCTGAAGCTAGGTCTTGCGCTCACGTACACGTTAGCTGGATGAAACGTAAACATCTTCTTGCGGGTAGAACTTCAACTGAAGGCACGTACGGATGTACACCATTTATATATGCAGGCTCCTACTAACACTGCGAGTGCCATTTCTGCATTAACTGCGAGTTTGTACAGGCACAGACACGTTCAAACTTGTCAAGTGGCTGCACGTCATACATTTCACTAAGCTTGCGCAGGGAAGGACAGCCGTAGTCGGTCTGTAGGTCTACAATTTCAACAGGTACTTCACACAACTTGCTCAGCCATTTCTTCTGTTCAGGTCCGGCAACGTAAATTATTTCGTTTTCAACTAGTAAATCTTCAATAGTGTTTTTCACTTGGTGGTATGGAATTTTCCCTTCGTCCCACTCTAGTCCGTGATAATATTTACATAGCCATTCATTCGACCGTTTACTTTTTTCGTCTAGTAGTTTCCAAGGATACGGAGGTCGGAAAGTGCGTGTTCGATTCTTGTCTCCGGAGGTGATGCTAATTTCCGTGAGCACGAATCCATTTTGAATCTGGAAACCTTGCAGGTTGCAGTACATCCTGAATCCAACTGATTATGTAATGATACATGCAGTCGTATTTATATGTTTTTTAATCTAGTTCAATATTTCACGAGACCTGAAAACACATCGTAATTAATTACTCTGTCGTGTAGGATTAGACAGTACGCCATTATGAGTGGCGGTACGTCATATTTCGTGAAAATTTCCAATCGACAATCAATCATAGAACTGCGAATCGATTCGTCTTGTTTGGAAACGTCAAACACCATTAACGGAGCCTTTTTCTTGAAACTGTCGGGACTCAGTATCGGTGACTGTCTCCGCCCATAGTAAGCTTGCTGAAACTTGGCATACATTTGATATGCGAGAGGAAATCTTCCACTTTCAAAGTCCATGTTCATGTCAACTTACGGATAACATTCGCTGTTTAAAAAATTTTTACATTACGTATTTGACAGTTATCGAATACGGAGCGACTCACTCCTGCATTGAGCTGTCTTCTGGCCTGAAGAACGACGATGATGTATCTTGGTTTTTCCGTAGCGAAGCTGGACTTTACTATCCAATTGAAACGCTGACTATGAGGCAAGCCAGGATAAGTTTCCAGGCTCCAGGATCGGAATGGTACATCGTAGTTCTTGCCATTTTATATGTTCTTCAACATCTTGACTCGTTCAACAGTGCTCACTTGGATGTGGGGCAGCATTCACTCGATAGACTGAAGTGTTAGCGAGACATCTTGAGGGTTTTCTGCAGCGGCGACAATTGCATTAATGTGCGTGTTGGCTAGAAGCAGTACGAGCTCTTGTTTCAAAATAATGATTATATGCTTGTAGTCCTCGGCGATACCAAGAAGCATGGACAGCGGAACACAAACTTCGAACTTCCCTTCGGCATAAACCGGAAGCTTATATTCATCCTCGAGAGCCCAACAGGTCATCTTTGCAGCAGACTGTTTCTTTGGCGTGAGCGAAAGGTAATTTTTCATAGCAGATGTTATGCCTAAATCTCTCGTCTGGTCCACCTCGACGCCATTGAGTACATAAGTAAAGCGCTCGATTAGGTGAAGAATACCATTGCAGGATATTGATGTCGTTGTCGGGTGCGTACCATCCGCTTTTGTCAGCGTGCCTCTTATACGTAGAAATGACTGCGAAGGTAAAGTAAAAATATCTTGGTGCTGTACAGCAATGCGTACTTCCGATGGTAGTGCGTACGGTCCGAGCAGGAAAGGCTAGTACTCGTGCAATTCCATTATCGTAATGGTGTCATCAAAAATGACCGGATCTTCCACGTTGAGGATTTCGTCTTCCATATTTACTCGGCACATGTCCAATACTGAGAAAATACTTTATGCTGTCAGGTGTTAATGCACCGATGTCTGGTAGAAAACTGTTCTTATTAACGCCAATACGATTTCTTTTATAACTGTTCGGTGTTACGAACTTTATGCCCATCGCTTCAAGTGCAGACGTAATGTAATTTCTTCGTCTTAAAAATTCACCAATCTTCCTCGCTGGTCAACGATTCTGACGACGACTTAGTGTGCGCACTTCACGACGACTGGAACGTAAATGATACTTTGCGGTACTTCGACCAGTTTATATCCTGGCGGGACCATCGGCGAAAACTCGTGCAGAATGTTGCTTAGTCTTCCGTTGAGATACGTTCCACTTGCCAAATTACAGTTTATTCTTATGACATTCACAGGCAAAATGTTTACTGCGTGCATAGATTCGTACATTCTTCCTGTATCATACACCTTTGATTCGAATCCGAGCATCGTACCTATGGTGCCAGGTTTCGTAAAGTCGACATTTTCACTGCATGTTAGAATGCTTTTTGAGTGTTTGGATTTCCACGCAGTTGAAAGTCTACATCCTGTGCTAACACATCCCTGATGTAATTTGCAATGTCGTCAATTTTGTAAGAGCCAACAGGTAACCGTATTTCATGTGTGGTCCCGTCGCTTTTCAGGTAGCAGATCTTGCAGTTTTCCTCGTCGATATTCGGTATGGCATTATACGTTTGAAAATCTACGAGTCCGATACACCATTCTCCGTCTAAATCCAGAGGCGGGAAATAAACCGCCCGCAGCTCAGATGCGTGACCTGTCAATGTTAGTGTTATCGACATGACTAATAAATTATCATCACTGCACAACCTTTAAGTAGCAATTTTTATTTGTCAGCTAAGTTTTGTTTGTTAAAAAGCGAAGACACAAGTGTCCGCAATTTGTTTGATTAGGCTTCTGCTCCGTTTCATAATTGTAAAACAACGTAGTGGAGCGGCCCAGGTACAACCTAAGTTCTAGAGGAGGCCATAAATTTCCAAAACTATCGTAGTACTCGGCCATTTTTCCAGACTTTATGTACGCCACCCAGTGCATGCCGCGACCTGCCGACGTGTCTAAATTAATTATGGCGCGCTCACGTGTCTTTGGCTTGCTGGGCAAAGTGTCTCGCATAAACATGCCGCGGAAATTTGGTATTTTCAGTTTTCGAGCATACCTGAACAAATCTATATTTGTGAGCGGACGTTTCGGCAAAGATCTTAGGATTTTTTCATTCGTTTCTTTTCCATGACTCAGCCTGCCTTGTGAGGCCGTTAGCAGAGTCCTGCGCCGTTTTTTTTTACCCATGGCAATGGCTTCCATGCTGGCATTGTGTCGATGTGCTTCTTTTAACTGCTTGTGCTCATTCTTCGAAGTGTTGACTGCCCGCACTATACCGCTCGTTGTCCCGATGATGGCGCCGAGAGCACCCAATGCAGGCAAAAGCAAAGGAAGAAATCCTCCTATAATCTTCTTGTCGAGAGTCTGTAATTTTTGCTTGGCTTTTTGCACGCCCCTCACCAGACTTGCGTTTGGTCTTGCGTGAGTTAGTCTTTGACTTGATGGAGCTAGCTCGACGAGCACCTAGTCCTAATTTCGTCTTTGCCTTCATGATTTTGGAAACGCCCCACGCTGCGATTTCTCTCCTAGTCCCGCGTTCGACGATTTACTAATATCTTCGGCTTCCTGTGCCAATATCTTAATGAATATGCGATATCGTGCTGCTTGCACTTTTCGTCGAGAGAATTAATGCCCATGTCACGGCTAGCTAACCTTTTCGCTAGTTTAGTGCCGGGGCCGCAGAATCTGTAGCCGGGAATGTGTAGCTCGAATGGCAGATTGTTTATCAGCGAGTTCACGAGTCCTGCATCGATGTGATTTTTGTTCTTACCTCTTCGAGTCATTGCACACAACTGACCAGAAAGTATAACTGTGTTTGATTTTATACAATTTATTTAATACAATGCAGGTCGTCAAGAAAGATGTTTGTTTGCCCGTGCGCATTACGCAAGACGATGTATTTAGTGCGCGTGAATCATGACTTGGCTTACTGTTGCCTTCTGCCATACGTTGCATAATGGCGGGTCTGTCCAACTGTGGCAAAACGTGCGTTCTGCAGAGTTTACTAGAGGAACCAATCGGTCTTCGGTTCGAGAACGTTTACTTGTATTCCAAGTCGTTGCAACAGCCAAAGTACCAGCGCCTAGCTACGGTTCTACAATCGGTGGATGGTCTGGAATATTTTCCATTTAATCATAATGCGGATGTGGTACCTCCAAGTGAAGCAAGAGTTAATTCTGTATTTGTTTTCGACGATGTAATGTGCGAGAAGCAAGGCATAATTCAAGAGTACTTTTCCATGGGCAGACACGCCAAGGTAGACTGCGTTTACCTGTGTCAGACGTACAGTCGTATTCCAAAACATCTCCTACGAGACAACGCGAATGTCATAGTTTTGTTTCGCATGGACGAACTTAATTTACGTCACGCTTATGACTATCACGTAAACACCGACATGACATTCCAGGAATTTAAAGACATGTGCTCCTTGTGCTGGAAACACGAGCACGGATTTCTAGTCATCGTTAAGGACTGGCCGCTATATAAGGGCAGGTACAGACAAGGTTTCGATAAGTTTATCGTCAAACAATAGTCAAAGCATTTCGAAATTTGGACGCAGCAGTCGAGACTTACGTACTGCTCTCAAGTCTCATGACAACGTTATCCGCAAATACATTTCGCTACTGGCTCTAAAAGTAGAAAGTGTGAAAAAGGAATTACTAAAGTATCTCGTTGCCATCGACCAGCGTGTGGAAGCCTCGTATTCTCGCATTCGCGACATGATCGAAGTTTCGAATGCACAAAGACGTGACGATTTGAGAACTTTTCAAAGTAGTCTGAAAGCATCACTATCTCACTTGTCAACAAATTCAGATTTAGCCAAACACAAGAAAGAAGTTTCTGTGAACGAATAAAAAATTATATAAGGAGGTCTTGCAATATGTTTCCAGCCAGTACAATGTTGGACCTGGCCAGTGACCTTCATCGAGCTATACAGTCTGTTCGTGAAAAATATTTACTTGCTAGACGAACCAGACTTGCACGTGAGATTGAAAATGAGGAGATATTTAAACCAATCACTAGTCGCCTCGACGAACTTAACAGCAAGGAAGAACCAGCCATCATTGTGAAGACAGAAGTTGAGGATGAAATGCCAACTGTAAAGAAGAGAAAGTATGAACCAGATCGAGAAGAAGAGGACTTAACAAGTACAGAGTCTATGCACAAAAAGAAAATACCGAAAAAGGGACATCAAGTGAATGCAATGGTCCGACCATACCTGATATCGTTTACGAGCCGGAATAATGACATGACCTACGGAGTGTACAGATAACATAATAAGTGGTTCCTCGGTGCTAAAGAAATAGACTTTCTACCAGGAAATATCGTGCGTGTAGAAGCGTTCAAAACGCGCGGGACGCCGGGTCTGTACGAATTGCTGTTTCGCAGGGAGCCTAAAGGATATTCTCACAAAGACTTACAAGAGTACAAAAAAATGCTAGAGCTAATCAATGCACATTTTCGCGATAACGATCCAGATAGTGGTGTGTATAAAGACGAAGATCAAGAAAAAATCGACATTCTCGCTAATCTCTTCAGTGAACTAACAATACATGGCGAAGGTTTAAAAAAGCTAGAAAGTGGTCAGATATTTGACTATGTATATTGGGACGACCCCAATGAATTAGTTGATCGCCTTAGAATTCTACATGCTTCGCTTAGTGTAGGAAACTATTCGCACATTAACGAAATAGTCTCCATACTTGAAGAACTAAAGGAAGCCGGCTACATACAATGAGTCGAACCGGAATCGCTCACGAACTTCATGCTCCTGCTAGACGGAAATACCTTCGTCGCAAAGTCATAGTTCGTGGAATTGATGATTTATTCCAGGCGGACCTTGTTGAGATGATACCATATTCCCGATTGAATAAAGGTTTCAATTACATGTTGACAGTCATCGATGTTTATAGCAAGTTCGCTTGGGCGAGACCTGTCAAATCAAAGACTGCAACTGACGTAGCCAAGGCCATGAACAATATTTGGCGTGATGGACGTGTACCGTCGCACCTGCAAACGGCCCTCGGGAAAGAATTCTACAATGCAACCTTCAAGGCTTTGATGAAGAAGTATGGCATCAAACACTACTCTACATTTAGTAACGTCAAAGCCTCCGTTGTCGAAAGGTTTAACAGATTTTTGCGTTGCAAGATGTGGCGGCGGTTCACGGCTAACGGATATTACAAGTGGCTTGACATCTTGCCGAAACTAATAAGCGAGTATAATTCCACGGTGCATTCTACCACGAAAATGAAGCCAAAGGACGTAACGGACAATCGACTGCTTCAAACAGTGTTTTCCAACACGAAGAAGAAAGATCCATGAAAGCGTAAAGCTAACGTCGGTGACATTGTGCGAATCTCCAAGCAGAAAGGTATCTTCGAGAAAGGTTTCACTGCAAACTGGAGTCCCGAACTTTTTCCGTGTGACACATGTTCGTGAATCAGAGCCTAGGACCTACTACCTCGAAGATCTGGACCGCAAACCTATCCATGGCGGCTTCTATGCCGAAGAGATTCAGCCTATGTTGTATCCCGATACGTACTTGGTGGAGAAGATTATAAAACGAAGAAATGGACTGACCTACGTCATGTGGTGGGGCTTTCCACCTCGCTTTAATTCGTGGGTGGCAGATGCAGATGTCGAGAAATCCACAAGACTTTAGTAATTTGTCTGTGTATTTTTTTTGTACTTGTAGTAGTGTAGCATTTGTGTAATAAAGTTTTTTTAAAAAGAACTTGCGGTGTTTTTATTTTCTCAAACCTGCCACTTTAGTAGTACTTTTTTAAAATATTAAAATTGTTTTGTATCGGCCAGGGATCGAACCATGGACCTTAGTCGATCTAATCAATCATTATATAGATTACAAATTTATTTAATGAACTTTGAACTTTTTCCCGAATCTCTACCATTGAAATTACGAATTTCGAATATGGTGGTCTTGATGTCTGATAGGATGATGGTCGTAGAGGATTTAAAGTCTCTTTACGGATGTTGAACATGGTTTATTAAAATTATTATTTTTTACATAAAATTAAACATTATTGCATCGATCGGGTATCGAACCGAGGACAGGAATCCATCGAATAAATATGTTAATTAATGAGTGATTTATTTAATGAATTTTGGAACTTTTCCCGAATTTCTAGCTAAATAATTACGGATTTTCAAGATGGCTGCCAAATTTAAAGATGGCGGGCACCTTAGTAATAAATGATTACGGCACTCTAGCGGGTAAGAATTAAACTAACATGGCGTCAGCGCACTCTAGCCGACTATACAATGATGATGGCTTCCTGCATCGAAGACAAGATGGCGGACATGACATCATACTAGGTGACGATATATTTGCTTTGAAAAAAAGTGGTGGGAGTCAGTCTGCCTGCAACCACCATTGAGGAAGGATGCTGTCGCCAATTTTAATTTTTTTTTGCACTCGTCGGGGTCGAACCGAGGACTCCGAACTCGGTGTCGTAAATGTTTGTTTTTTTAAATTTTTTTCCATTAAAATCGGATAATAAATAAAAAATTAAAGATGGCGACCGTAACGAAAATTGCAACGGTGATGTCATCATCCAATATGGCGGAAAACACATCGCCGGAATGTTCGAGAACAGAATGACGTCATCCAAAATGGCGGATCCAAGACAAGAACTTCTAAATTTTTCACTACGTTAGAGCCCTGTAGCCTCTTGCTATGTTTGCATGTCTTCTGTGTTCCACGGTAAATCCGTCAGCGGGGCGCCTGAGTTTCCGTTCTAATGTTGCTGGTTCCAGCTCAAGGTCCTGTCTTTGGTGAAGAATGTCGTTAGGAGGAAGGGGAATGAAATCCCATGCGTCACAGCGGAACGGGGTGGTTGATGTAAACAGGAGGAAAAGTACTATGAAGGAAAACACCACATTTTTACTTTTACAGATCGCAGTTATAAGTATACAGGGTTGCTTCCTATAACACAGTTTTGGAAACATTTGTTTCTATTAGTGCGCGATCTGTTCAGTTGATTTATGACTGGAACTACAGAAAGTAACCGTCAGGTGGGCCTTTTTTTTTTTGGTGGCAGATATTTGTTTCATGACTTACGCCAGATTATATTTCCGTGGTTTTTGTTACTAGATGACTTTAGGATTCTAATTAAATTGGTTTGAAAAATCGAAAATAGCCCCAAAAATAGTGTAAGAAGCTTTCACGAAGCGGGGCACCCAGGTTGCCAATAGACCCAGCCTGCTGTCAGCTGACTGGTGGCCCAAGTTGTCAACACATAACACTTTGTGATTAAAATGGACTCAATTGTAGCGTATCAAATATTTAGAGTACTCAATAAAAATATTATACAAACGAATATAGTGGGCAAAGAACTTCCAATGTGGTGATATTTATTGTAAAATTAAATTATTACAAACCGTATTTCTAAAACTCAAAAAATTACATGTTTTATTCAGTCCATTTTTCAGCGATATTCTTGATTCCAAATAAATGATATAGCAAAATCATTTTTATTATAAATGTAATAACAATATTTTTTTTTACTTCCGTGATTATAACATTGGTTTAATAAATAAATAATAAGATATTTAAATTATTTATAATCTCATTATAATATCCCTCGTCATCATTATGTTCATCAGACTAACGCAGCGGACATAAACATTGCCTTCCGTGGTGAAGGCGACACACCCTTCAAATTATTTTAAAATAAATTTAGAAGGATATGTCACCTCCAACACAAAACGCTACATGTCTTCATCTGATGTTTCTGACAAAATTTCGTTTGTGTTCGTAGAGGTCTCTCATTCTGTCCTTATTCGTTTCTCTTTTATATGAAACTTCACAGTACGACGTGTTGTTGTCTTGTTTCCTGTCAATGTTAATTTATTAAAAGTTAATTTCTTCTTAAAATTGTTTTTAACAATGTGTTCTGGAGATGTCATGTGACACGTTGATCCCTTTTCTCTAGTCTATATATTCTTCTTTTCCTCTTTCTGTGGTGTTGGCAGCAAAACAAAGAAGAATGTGGTATACAAATAAAGATTTTTGGTTTTCAGAAACTTGTTTCACAGAGAAATTGATAAATGGAGTTGGCATTTCTGATGACTCTACATGTTGTACCTACTTCAGTTTCATTGTCATGGTCACAAGGGATTGTATTTTCAAAAATTGCTGGTTTGCTCTTGGAAATGTCATTACTATGTCTGACCAAGTAAGACAAAAATCAATCCTTCCGAGCCATTTTTATTTCATCACTCCATCAGTTTTCTAAAATTGTACACTTCCCTCCTCGCACTGACATATAAGTGGCCAAAACCATGGCTAGAAAGTCTTTTGAGTCTATTCACCAGATCAGTTTCTTGCTCTGGTGAAAATATTTTGGGATTACCAATGGTCATTATTTTATTGAAAATGTATGCATGGTTAGCGTGATTCATCAAATCTCCTTAAAGACGAGCCTTAAGGACTCTTCTTTGCAGAGTAGTGAATGGAACATTGAAGTGCAAAGGAGCACCGAACGAACCGTGGAAGTCTTTTTAGGAAGCCGGGTATTATAAATAAGCACTCAGTCAAAATTTTGCCAGTTAGTGAACTTGTGTACGTAAAAAATTCGTCGGATAGTTGTTATCTCATTTAACACACAGACACATGAGATCTGAATGTCAAAACTGATCTGCTGGTGATTAATGGAGGAATCTAGTTCGTTTCCATTACTTGGTTGTCATGTCTCCTAAGCATAATGTCCAGGTGGGATTTGGTTCTGTGCACAATAAAGACATATGTAAACAGTTGTATGGGCTCATTCTGTACATAGAAATCATGTATCAGTAAATATATATTTATGTTTTCTCCTTTGGCATCAGTGTGCGATAAATGACACATTTTCTAGTTGGCATCAACGACAGTGCATAGCAGCAACATATGAATACTGAGCGCATCAAGTTCAGATGTGGCCTCATATAACTATATTGCTTGAAATAGGATTATATCAGTTGGACTGTTTTGTTATGCAATTTAATTTCACCACCATTTTGTGATTAGTGATTAGTGGAAAGATAACAACATACCAACATGACTAATCTATTGTTTCTAAAAAAAAAAATACCAGCCTGCAGGTGTTTTACTACCATGACTTTTTGGGCCGTGAGATGGAAACCTCGTCCAGACTGAGAATTTTTTTTTGATTATCAGCTCATCACGCTTATGGTTTCAGCAGTAAGCCTCCAGTTCTGCCATCACCGAAGACCTTTGCATGTTCAACTGAAGACAACTAGTCATAGTCTAACTAGGATGTTTCAAGTGTTATAGATTTGGCCAGCTCAGGATAGTTCTGTGACATGACAAGGTGGACAAAGTGTTTGTGACATATGCTGGCGTAATAGACACACGATGCTTTGGCTTGTGGATATCTCTCAGTCGACAGGTGCCCCACCTCAATGGAATGCACACACGCCTATTTCTTCCTTAAAGATGAAAGGATGATGGTCGCATGATTGGTAATTTTATCAGCGAATGGGTTACGGTAATCCCGAAACTTTGCAGTAGGTGCACCTATAAATACTCTGCATACATCCAAATGCATACTCCGGACTTCCACGCAGCATTTCAGAATAATTTTAACATCATCTTTCACCCAGTTTCTGTTAGCGCGCTTGAAGTGGGAGTCTTTGGTAAACTCAGATAATTGTAGGGGAAATTCTATGTATTTCTTGACGTGCAGTAATTTGGCCAGTAAAATAGGAGCCACACTTCCGAGTTACATTTCAGATAATGACCTCGCAGAGCAGTTTTTTTTTTCAGCTATACTAGTACGGAGGCACGCCAGGGTGGCATGTTCTGCAGCCACCAGCGCCACACCTCCAAGAGCACTTAATCTCATTTCTTAATACGGATTTCCTTCTCCACTACTTTCAAGCCTTTATGCACCAGCATCTTTGGGTCCTTAGATACTGACGAAACGTTAACATGCCATATTGAATGATTTTGCGAGCAGAGCGTTTTTAATCTAGTCCTGTGGCTGACTGCACCTCATTTGTTGTACCTTAGACAATTAGTTGATTAAAATTAACTGATCTCTATCTTATCAAATAATAAAAGTGCTCAATAAAAATATTATACAAGCGAATATAGTGGGCCAAGAACTTCCAATGTACTGTTATTTATAAAATAAAAAATTAATAAAACCCGTATTTCAACAACACAAAACATTACATTATTTATTATCTCCACTTGTCAGCGATCTTCTTTGATGCCAAATAAATGATATGATAAAATCCGATTTAATTAAAATGTAAAATCAATACAAATATATATTCAATTGCATAAATATAAAATTGTTATAAAAATAAAATATAAGGTAATTATATTATATAAAATCTCATTAAAATATTCCCCGTATCTCTTGCTCTTCATCAGAATAACACAGCGGACATAAACTTTGCATTCGGTGTTGAAGGAGGCAAACCCATTTTATGATTTTAACATGACATAAAAAAGGATGGCCTCCTCCAACACAAAACGCTACATTTCTTCATTTCAATATTTTCATCTTTTCTTCTTTTTGTGGTGTTGAAGCACATCAGAGAAAGGTGTGGTTAAATTTAAAGTTTATTGGTTTTCAGAATCTTATTTCACAGAGAAATTGGTTGACGAAGTAGGCATTTCTGATGACTCCACATTTTGTTCTTTCAGATTCATTGTCATGGTCGCTATGGAATGTATTTTCAACAATGCTGGTTTCCTCAGAGAAATGTTATTTCTATGTCTGGCCATGAAAGACAAAAACCAATTCTGCCTTGCCATTTTTATTTCATCCCTTCATAGCATACTTATGTTCATCAATTTTGCAAAATTGTACACATCCCTCCTCGCACTGACATATAAGTGGCCAAAACCATGCCTAGAATGTCTTTTGAGTCTATTCACGAGATCAGTTTCTTGCTCTGGTGAAAATATTGTGGGATGAACAATGTCCATTCTTTTAATGAAAATTAGTACACGGTTTGAATCATTCATCAAATCTTCTTGAAGATGAGCTTCACAGAATCTTCTCTGCAGAGTATAGAATGGATAATTAAAGTGCGAAGCAGCAGCTCTCATACTTAAATTGCCATTTAAACACTAATTTTTGCTTGATTTATTCTTACTTCTGACCACTTCAAGTACGCATTCTTTACTTTCATAATTCCTCACCATATGAGGAAAAAAATTATTGAACTTCCGTAAAATTCAAATATTAAATTTATGTGTAAGCAATGGCTGTAATTATTGTAGGTTATATTTACATAGTTTATAAAATGCAAACTAATCTTAACTACAAACAAAATTGCAATTAATCGATTCACAGTAATCATAAAATTTAATAAAATCGATTTTAATTCATTCTGTTATATTTTTATAATTTTTATTTTTAAAATTTATTAAATTTAGTTTAGATATTGTGTACTTTTAAAAATTTAATTATCTACCGTACACCTTTAAACATGAAGGTATTAAAAGCAAAAACGAAGGAATCTTTCAGTGTAATTCAAATAGCCTCATCAAAAATAATTTAAATACCCCCATGTGAAAAAAGTTCTAAATTTCTAATAGTTTAAAGGAACAGTAATACATTTTGGTAAGTTGAGGACAATTTTATATGTTTTATTTAGAATAAACCTAATTGTTATTTACTGGAAGATGTTTCCATTCAATTATTTAAAACCTTGAAATATATTAACTCAAAATTCCCAAACTAATTTTAATAAAATCTTTAAAAAATACAAATTTATAATTATAATTTTCTAACTAATATTTAAAAAAACAGTTTAAAGAAGGATTTACGAATATTAATGCTTTCTGTTCTATAAGTACAGTGACTTAAAGATAGTTCACAATTAAGTTGCAACTATTTGGATCATTCTCTTTAAATGATCACAAAAGTTTACTTAAAGATATTAGTATCTTCATATTTACAATTAATTATCAAACATTGCTGTTAGTAGTATAGGAATGGCGGTCCGGGGACATGGCACCGGCGCGTGGAGCCGGAGCCGGTCCTCATCTCTGATTCTGAATAGTTTCTGGCTGTGGAGCCGGGAGCCAGTCCGCCATATTAGATTGTGTCGTCACGGCGGCCATCTTGGATGAGCGTAACGGGACACAGCGTAATGGGACACATCTTAATAAGACAAGTAGATCACGGCGGCCATATTGGATCCGACATCTTTAAATCGAGCGCCCCACTCATTATGATGAAATTTTCGTCTCTGTCGCCATATTGATTTTTTCTGTTCCACTGGAGGCCACCATCTTGGATACCGTCGACTCTGTTTCTATCGTTTGTTCCTAGATAGTGCCAGCGTCGCTCTTGATTTTTTTTTCTGTTCCACTGGAGGCCGCCATCTTGGATACCGTCGACTTTGTTTCTGTTGTTTGTTCCTAGATAGCGCCAGCGGCGCTCATGTTTTTTTCTGTTCCGCTGCATGCCGCCATCTTGGATACCGTCGACTTTGTTTCTGTCGTTTGTTCCTAGAGAGCGCCAGCGTCGCTCTGTCTCATCACATAAGGTCGATGTTCCATTACCTACCATAGCTATTATGAACCTTATCAACATTTTAAATTTAATTTTTTATGAAAAATATATTGGAAACACTGTGATACGAACCATCGCAGCTCTGATCTCTAGGTTGGAAAAAATACGCCTTTAACCGCTCGGCCATCGAGACATTTACCAGACTGAAAATTAAATAAGGTATATATAAAAATAACATGCATATTTGGACTTGTATTTTTTTAAATTTAAAGTAATAATAGCACCACCTGTTCCAGACAGAACCACCATCTTGTATTAAGATGTAACTGTTGCAATTATCGTTATGGTCGCCATCTTGAAAATCTGTAATTTTTATGCTAGAGGTGCGGGGATAAGTTCAAAATTCATTAAATAAATTTACAATAAATATAATGATTGATTATATCGATTTGCTTCCTTGGTTCGAAACCGGTGAGGGCAAAAAATAAAAATAGAAACATCAGATCCTTCCTCCACAGAAGCCACCCACAGACTGATCTACCGTCACCAATACCAAAGTTCAAATATCGTCAGCTGATATGACGTCATGTCCGCATTCTTGTCTTCATACGCTGGAGACCACCATCTTGTTTTCGTCTGCTAGAGTGTGCTGATACCATGTTAGTATAATTTTATAGTCACCACACCTTTGACCTTGAACTCGAAATTTGACCTTGAACTTTGACCTTGACCTTGAAATTCGACCTTGACTTTGAACTTTGACCTTAACCTTGAAATTTGACCTTGACATTGAAATTTGACCTTGACCTTGAAATTTGACCTTGACCTTGAACTTTGACCTTTAAATTTGACCTTGACCTTGTCGACCATCATGGATCCGACATTTTATGTTCAGTACATGCTACCAGGAGCTACCACCTGCTGGAGTACACCATCTTGTGTGTGTACTCGTATTATAGAGTACATTTCCATCTGGATAATTTTATTCTAACCCGCTACAGTGCAGTAATCATTTATTACCGAGGAGCCCCCCGCAATCTTGAAATTCGGCCGCCATCTTGAAATCATGTAATAATGTAGCTAGAAATGCGGGAAAAAAATCCAAAATTCATCAAAAAAATCACTCATTAACTTACATAGCGATTCGATCCGCTCCAGTCCTTGGTTCGATCCTCGATCAATGCAATAATGTTTAATTTTATGAAAAAATAATAATTTCAATAAACCATGTTCAACATTCTTAAAGAGACTTTAAATCCTCTACTACCATCATCCTATCAGACATCAAGACCACAATATTGGAAATTCGTAATTGTAATGCTAGAGATTCGGGAAAAAGTTCAAAATTCATTAAATAAAATAGTAGTCTATATACTGATTGATTAGATCGACTAAGGTCCTTGGTTCGATCCCTAGCCGATACAAAACAACTTTAATTTTAAAAAAGTACCAGAAAAGTGTAAGGTTCGAGAAATAAAACACCACAGTCTTTTTAAAAAAACTTTTATTACATACATACTACACAACTACAAGTACAAAAAAACACAGACAAATTACTAAAGTTTTGGTTAAGATTTTTTCCGCATTTAATCTTGTGCTGTTCAAGACACTGTATAGCTGTAAGTCCTGATTTTCGAGGTCGATTTGCGAAATACTTAAAGCACATCTTACACACATAAATCTTATGTTGATGTTTTGTAACCTGGGGTCTCACAAGTCGGGAGAAGTTTTTGATGTAGTAGTAGTGTGCAGCACCGCTTTCATTTGTCACAAGCAACAAATCGAAATTATTTTTTCTTTCTTGTTTGGTTACCCGAATCGGACACACCTTATTATCCTCATTTAGCGCATACACATTAACTGAGACATCAGGGTTATTTTTCTCAAAAACTTATATTTGATTTAATGGTGTCGGATAGCACAGTCCATCGAAGTTGTACTTATTCTCCAAAGCATAATACCTCTTATCAACACGGTTTTGATGACATCCCTCGGCAAATCTTGCCAAAATACTCCATTTAAAACAAAACTAGTCCTTCAAGTTTTGGCAATTGACTACTGCTCTTTTGTTGACTATCGCCTCAGTTAAAGCAATAAATAATGATGTCTGATGGTATGGAAGCATACTATCACTTGATTCGTTTCCTATGCACATAATCTTGTGACTGTCCAGACTGTTACAATGCGAAAAAACCTTATCGCATTTGTCGCACTTATATGTCTCTCGAGAGATTGTCAGAGATCTACTGCAGGTTATTGATGCACCACAGTATTTGGATTGATGGGATGTATGCTCTTCATTAATCGATGTCTGGAATGCAGATGATGAAACTTCAGCTGATGATGGAACAGCACGTATCGTTGTCTTCTCTGCAGTCGGTATCGGGATCTCCACAGCTGTCGACACCACACCCGTTGAGTTCTCCGCTGCCGTGGTCTCCTCTGCAGTCGGTATCAGGATCTCCGACTCCATCATCGTTGCTGCCATCGAGGTCCCCGCTGCTGATGGTAGACAGTTTATTCCGGTCGACATAACTAAACCTCATGAAACTACCTGAAGAGAGCAAGTCCGTACTGCACCGCGGCCAGAGGTGAACTGCGGGTCCAGTCGTCTGAACCTCGCTTATATACCCGTGGTCTACTGGTATACTACATTAGTCAAAATATTGTCTGTATTTAAAATTAAATACAGTATTTAATGCCGCACGCACTGTATCATGGACTCCGGTTCCAACTGGTTCGCAGGCCACGGGATCAGGAACACAGGTTTCCACCTGGTCATCTTTTGCGACGTAAACTCCGACAAGACATGGTCGATGATGTCTGTGACCACGTCTACGCCTGGGCTTTGGCTCAGTGCTAGTTGGGACAGATTCACTGCCTGAACTGCGACGAAGAGACGCACACCGTTTGGACGTCTGCGTAGAAGCATCACAGGTCGCAACAGGTTGCAACACGTCCATGTTTGGTGTTGCACATGCAGACGAGGTGACTACCTCAGCGATGCTGGCAGGAAGGATTGTGTGTGGTCTCATGTGATAGACGGCACAGTTTCCAGGTTCGCAACAATCTACCAGCTGCTGAGTCGGTTCGTAGGACACAGGAAAGTGCGCAAACCGCCAATGCTGAGCGCCTCCATCACAGGTTTCTGTATATGTGCGTAGATACCCGGAATCCCAGTAGCTATACTCGACACTGCTGAAGCTAGGTCTTGCGCTCACGTACACGTTAGCTGGATGAAACGTAAACATCTTCTTGCGGGTAGAACTTCAACTGAAGGCACGTACGGATGTACACCATTTATATATGCAGGCTCCTACTAACACTGCGAGTGCCATTTCTGCATCAACTGCGAGTTTGTACAGGCACAGACACGTTCAAACTTGTCAAGTGGCTGCACGTCATACATTTCACTAAGCTTGCGCAGGGAAGGACAGCCGTAGTCGGTCTGTAGGTCTACAATTTCAACAGGTACTTCACACAACTTGCTCAGCCATTTCTTCTGTTCAGGTCCGGCAACGTAAATTATTTCGTTTTCAACTAGTAAATCTTCAATAGTGTTTTTCACTTGGTGGTATGGAATTTTCCCTTCGTCCCACTCTAGTCCGTGATAATATTTACATAGCCATTCATTCGACCGTTTACTTTTTTCGTCTAGTAGTTTCCAAGGATACGGAGGTCGGAAAGTGCGTGTTCGATTCTTGTCTCCGGAGGTGATGCTAATTTCCGTGAGCACGAATCCATTTTGAATCTGGAAACCTTGCAGGTTGCAGTACATCCTGAATCCAACTGATTATGTAATGATACATGCAGTCGTATTTATATGTTTTTTAATCTAGTTCAATATTTCACGAGACCTGAAAACACATCGTAATTAATTACTCTGTCGTGTAGGATTAGACAGTACGCCATTATGAGTGGCGGTACGTCATATTTCGTGAAAAATTCCAATCGACAATCAATCATAGAACTGCGAATCGATTCGTCTTGTTTGGAAACGTCAAACACCATTAACGGAGCCTTTTTCTTGAAACTGTCGGGACTCAGTATCGGTGACTGTCTCCGCCCATAGTAAGCTTGCTGAAACTTGGCATACATTTGATATGCGAGAGGAAATCTTCCACTTTCAAAGTCCATGTTCATGTCAACTTACGGATAACATTCGCTGTTTAAAAAATTTTTACATTACGTATTTGACAGTTATCGAATACGGAGCGACTCACTCCTGCATTGAGCTGTCTTCCGGCCTGAAGAACGACGATGATGTATCTTGGTTTTTCCGTAGCGAAGCTGGACTTTACTATCCAATTGAA
This sequence comes from Bacillus rossius redtenbacheri, assembly GCF_032445375.1. NCBI lineage: Eukaryota > Metazoa > Arthropoda > Insecta > Phasmatodea > Bacillidae > Bacillus > Bacillus rossius. The sequence goes on along the minus strand of NW_026962640.1, from coordinate 13,055 downwards.
ACGCTGACTATGAGGCAAGCCAGGATAAGTTTCCAGGCTCCAGGATCGGAATGGTACATCGTAGTTCTTGCCATTTTATATGTTCTTCAACATCTTGACTCGTTCAACAGTGCTCACTTGGATGTGGGGCAGCATTCACTCGATAGACTGAAGTGTTAGCGAGACATCTTGAGGGTTTTCTGCAGCGGCGACAATTGCATTAATGTGCGTGTTGGCTAGAAGCAGTACGAGCTCTTGTTTCAAAATAATGATTATATGCTTGTAGTCCTCGGCGATACCAAGAAGCATGGACAGCGGAACACAAACTTCGAACTTCCCTTCGGCATAAACCGGAAGCTTATATTCATCCTCGAGAGCCCAACAGGTCATCTTTGCAGCAGACTGTTTCTTTGGCGTGAGCGAAAGGTAATTTTTCATAGCAGATGTTATGCCTAAATCTCTCGTCTGGTCCACCTCGACGCCATTGAGTACATAAGTAAAGCGCTCGATTAGGTGAAGAATACCATTGCAGGATATTGATGTCGTTGTCGGGTGCGTACCATCCGCTTTTGTCAGCGTGCCTCTTATACGTAGAAATGACTGCGAAGGTAAAGTAAAAATATCTTGGTGCTGTACAGCAATGCGTACTTCCGATGGTAGTGCGTACGGTCCGAGCAGGAAAGGCTAGTACTCGTGCAATTCCATTATCGTAATGGTGTCATCAAAAATGACCGGATCTTCCACGTTGAGGATTTCGTCTTCCATATTTACTCGGCACATGTCCAATACTGAGAAAATACTTTATGCTGTCAGGTGTTAATGCACCGATGTCTGGTAGAAAACTGTTCTTATTAACGCCAATACGATTTCTTTTATAACTGTTCGGTGTTACGAACTTTATGCCCATCGCTTCAAGTGCAGACGTAATGTAATTTCTTCGTCTTAAAAATTCACCAATCTTCCTCGCTGGTCAACGATTCTGACGACGACTTAGTGTGCGCACTTCACGACGACTGGAACGTAAATGATACTTTGCGGTACTTCGACCAGTTTATATCCTGGCGGGACCATCGGCGAAAACTCGTGCAGAATGTTGCTTAGTCTTCCGTTGAGATACGTTCCACTTGCCAAATTACAGTTTATTCTTATGACATTCACAGGCAAAATGTTTACTGCGTGCATAGATTCGTACATTCTTCCTGTATCATACACCTTTGATTCGAATCCGAGCATCGTACCTATGGTGCCAGGTTTCGTAAAGTCGACATTTTCACTGCATGTTAGAATGCTTTTTGAGTGTTTGGATTTCCACGCAGTTGAAAGTCTACATCCTGTGCTAACACATCCCTGATGTAATTTGCAATGTCGTCAATTTTGTAAGAGCCAACAGGTAACCGTATTTCATGTGTGGTCCCGTCGCTTTTCAGGTAGCAGATCTTGCAGTTTTCCTCGTCGATATTCGGTATGGCATTATACGTTTGAAAATCTACGAGTCCGATACACCATTCTCCGTCTAAATCCAGAGGCGGGAAATAAACCGCCCGCAGCTCAGATGCGTGACCTGTCAATGTTAGTGTTATCGACATGACTAATAAATTATCATCACTGCACAACCTTTAAGTAGCAATTTTTATTTGTCAGCTAAGTTTTGTTTGTTAAAAAGCGAAGACACAAGTGTCCGCAATTTGTTTGATTAGGCTTCTGCTCCGTTTCATAATTGTAAAACAACGTAGTGGAGCGGCCCAGGTACAACCTAAGTTCTAGAGGAGGCCATAAATTTCCAAAACTATCGTAGTACTCGGCCATTTTTCCAGACTTTATGTACGCCACCCAGTGCATGCCGCGACCTGCCGACGTGTCTAAATTAATTATGGCGCGCTCACGTGTCTTTGGCTTGCTGGGCAAAGTGTCTCGCATAAACATGCCGCGGAAATTTGGTATTTTCAGTTTTCGAGCATACCTGAACAAATCTATATTTGTGAGCGGACGTTTCGGCAAAGATCTTAGGATTTTTTCATTCGTTTCTTTTCCATGCCTCAGCCTGCCTTGTGAGGCCGTTAGCAGAGTCCTGCGCCGTTTTTTTTTACCCATGGCAATGGCTTCCATGCTGGCATTGTGTCGATGTGCTTCTTTTAACTGCTTGTGCTCATTCTTCGAAGTGTTGACTGCCCGCACTATACCGCTCGTTGTCCCGATGATGGCGCCGAGAGCACCCAATGCAGGCAAAAGCAAAGGAAGAAATCCTCCTATAATCTTCTTGTCGAGAGTCTGTAATTTTTGCTTGGCTTTTTGCACGCCCCTCACCAGACTTGCGTTTGGTCTTGCGTGAGTTAGTCTTTGACTTGATGGAGCTAGCTCGACGAGCACCTAGTCCTAATTTCGTCTTTGCCTTCATGATTTTGTAAACGCCCCACGCTGCGATTTCTCTCCTAGTCCCGCGTTCGACGATTTACTAATATCTTCGGCTTCCTGTGCCAATATCTTAATGAATATGCGATATCGTGCTGCTTGCACTTTTCGTCGAGAGAATTAATGCCCATGTCACGGCTAGCTAACCTTTTCGCTAGTTTAGTGCCGGGGCCGCAGAATCTGTAGCCGGGAATGTGTAGCTCGAATGGCAGATTGTTTATCAGCGAGTTCACGAGTCCTGCATCGATGTGATTTTTGTTCTTACCTCTTCGAGTCATTGCACACAACTGACCAGAAAGTATAACTGTGTTTGATTTTATACAATTTATTTAATACAATGCAGGTCGTCAAGAAAGATGTTTGTTTGCCCGTGCGCATTACGCAAGACGATGTATTTAGTGCGCGTGAATCATGACATGGCTTACTGTTGCCTTCTGCCATACGTTGCATAATGGCGGGTCTGTCCAACTGTGGCAAAACGTGCGTTCTGCAGAGTTTACTAGAGGAACCAATCGGTCTTCGGTTCGAGAACGTTTACTTGTATTCCAAGTCGTTGCAACAGCCAAAGTACCAGCGCCTAGCTACGGTTCTACAATCGGTGGATGGTCTGGAATATTTTCCATTTAATCATAATGCGGATGTGGTACCTCCAAGTGAAGCAAGAGTTAATTCTGTATTTGTTTTCGACGATGTAATGTGCGAGAAGCAAGGCATAATTCAAGAGTACTTTTCCATGGGCAGACACGCCAAGGTAGACTGCGTTTACCTGTGTCAGACGTACAGTCGTATTCCAAAACATCTCCTACGAGACAACGCGAATGTCATAGTTTTGTTTCGCATGGACGAACTTAATTTACGTCACGCTTATGACTATCACGTAAACACCGACATGACATTCCAGGAATTTAAAGACATGTGCTCCTTGTGCTGGAAACACGAGCACGGATTTCTAGTCATCGTTAAGGACTGGCCGCTATATAAGGGCAGGTACAGACAAGGTTTCGATAAGTTTATCGTCAAACAATAGTCAAAGCATTTCGAAATTTGGACGCAGCAGTCGAGACTTACGTACTGCTCTCAAGTCTCATGACAACGTTATCCGCAAATACATTTCGCTACTGGCTCTAAAAGTAGAAAGTGTGAAAAAGGAATTACTAGAGTATCTCGTTGCCATCGACCAGCGTGTGGAAGCCTCGTATTCTCGCATTCGCGACATGATCGAAGTTTCGAATGCACAAAGACGTGACGATTTGAGAACTTTTCAAAGTAGTCTGAAAGCATCACTATCTCACTTGTCAACAAATTCAGATTTAGCCAAACACAAGAAAGAAGTTTCTGTGAACGAATAAAAAATTATATAAGGAGGTCTTGCAATATGTTTCCAGCCAGTACAATGTTGGACCTGGCCAGTGACCTTCATCGAGCTATACAGTCTGTTCGTGAAAAATATTTACTTGCTAGACGAACCAGACTTGCACGTGAGATTGAAAATGAGGAGATATTTAAACCAATCACTAGTCGCCTCGACGAACTTAACAGCAAGGAAGAACCAGCCATCATTGTGAAGACAGAAGTTGAGGATGAAATGCCAACTGTAAAGAAGAGAAAGTATGAACCAGATCGAGAAGAAGAGGACTTAACAAGTACAGAGTCTATGCACAAAAAGAAAATACCGAAAAAGGGACATCAAGTGAATGCAATGGTCCGACCATACCTGATATCGTTTACGAGCCGGAATAATGACATGACCTACGGAGTGTACAGATAACATAATAAGTGGTTCCTCGGTGCTAAAGAAATAGACTTTCTACCAGGAAATATCGTGCGTGTAGAAGCGTTCAAAACGCGCGGGACGCCGGGTCTGTACGAATTGCTGTTTCGCAGGGAGCCTAAAGGATATTCTCACAAAGACTTACAAGAGTACAAAAAAATGCTAGAGCTAATCAATGCACATTTTCGCGATAACGATCCAGATAGTGGTGTGTATAAAGACGAAGATCAAGAAAAAATCGACATTCTCGCTAATCTCTTCAGTGAACTAACAATACATGGCGAAGGTTTAAAAAAGCTAGAAAGTGGTCAGATATTTGACTATGTATATTGGGACGACCCCAATGAATTAGTTGATCGCCTTAGAATTCTACATGCTTCGCTTAGTGTAGGAAACTATTCGCACATTAACGAAATAGTCTCCATACTTGAAGAACTAAAGGAAGCCGGCTACATACAATGAGTCGAACCGGAATCGCTCACGAACTTCATGCTCCTGCTAGACGGAAATACCTTCGTCGCAAAGTCATAGTTCGTGGAATTGATGATTTATTCCAGGCGGACCTTGTTGAGATGATACCATATTCCCGATTGAATAAAGGTTTCAATTACATGTTGACAGTCATCGATGTTTATAGCAAGTTCGCTTGGGCGAGACCTGTCAAATCAAAGACTGCAACTGACGTAGCCAAGGCCATGAACAATATTTGGCGTGATGGACGTGTACCGTCGCACCTGCAAACGGCCCTCGGGAAAGAATTCTACAATGCAACCTTCAAGGCTTTGATGAAGAAGTATGGCATCAAACACTACTCTACATTTAGTAACGTCAAAGCCTCCGTTGTCGAAAGGTTTAACAGATTTTTGCGTTGCAAGATGTGGCGGCGGTTCACGGCTAACGGATATTACAAGTGGCTTGACATCTTGCCGAAACTAATAAGCGAGTATAATTCCACGGTGCATTCTACCACGAAAATGAAGCCAAAGGACGTAACGGACAATCGACTGCTTCAAACAGTGTTTTCCAACACGAAGAAGAAAGATCCATGAAAGCGTAAAGCTAACGTCGGTGACATTGTGCGAATCCCCAAGCAGAAAGGTATCTTCGAGAAAGGTTTCACTGCAAACTGGAGTCCCGAACTTTTTCCGTGTGACACATGTTCGTGAATCAGAGCCTAGGACCTACTACCTCGAAGATCTGGACCGCAAACCTATCCATGGCGGCTTCTATGCCGAAGAGATTCAGCCTATGTTGTATCCCGATACGTACTTGGTGGAGAAGATTATAAAACGAAGAAATGGACTGACCTACGTCATGTGGTGGGGCTTTCCACCTCGCTTTAATTCGTGGGTGGCAGATGCAGATGTCGAGAAATCCACAAGACTTTAGTAATTTGTCTGTGTATTTTTTTTGTACTTGTAGTAGTGTAGCATTTGTGTAATAAAGTTTTTTTAAAAAGAACTTGCGGTGTTTTTATTTTCTCAAACCTGCCACTTTAGTAGTACTTTTTTAAAATATTAAAATTGTTTTGTATCGGCCAGGGATCGAACCATGGACCTTAGTCGATCTAATCAATCATTATATAGATTACAAATTTATTTAATGAACTTTGAACTTTTTCCCGAATCTCTACCATTGAAATTACGAATTTCGAATATGGTGGTCTTGATGTCTGATAGGATGATGGTCGTAGAGGATTTAAAGTCTCTTTACGGATGTTGAACATGGTTTATTAAAATTATTATTTTTTACATAAAATTAAACATTATTGCATCGATCGGGTATCGAACCGAGGACAGGAATCCATCGAATAAATATGTTAATTAATGAGTGATTTCTTTAATGAATTTTGGAACTTTTCCCGAATTTCTAGCTAAATAATTACGGATTTTCAAGATGGCTGCCAAATTTAAAGATGGCGGGCACCTTAGTAATAAATGATTACGGCACTCTAGCGGGTAAGAATTAAACTAACATGGCGTCAGCGCACTCTAGCCGACTATACAATGATGATGGCTTCCTGCATCGAAGACAAGATGGCGGACATGACATCATACTAGGTGACGATATATTTGCTTTGAAAAAAAGTGGTGGGAGTCAGTCTGCCTGCAACCACCATTGAGGAAGGATGCTGTCGCCAATTTTAATTTTTTTTTGCACTCGTCGGGGTCGAACCGAGGACTCCGAACTCGGTGTCGTAAATGTTTGTTTTTTTAAATTTTTTTCCATTAAAATCGGATAATAAATAAAAAATTAAAGATGGCGACCGTAACGAAAATTGCAACGGTGATGTCATCATCCAATATGGCGGAAAACACATCGCCGGAATGTTCGAGAACAGAATGACGTCATCCAAAATGGCGGATCCAAGACAAGAACTTCTAAATTTTTCACTACGTTAGAGCCCTGTAGCCTCTTGCTATGTTTGCATGTCTTCTGTGTTCCACGGTAAATCCGTCAGCGGGGCGCCTGAGTTTCCGTTCTAATGTTGCTGGTTCCAGCTCAAGGTCCTGTCTTTGGTGAAGAATGTCGTTAGGAGGAAGGGGAATGAAATCCCATGCGTCACAGCGGAACGGGGTGGTTGATGTAAACAGGAGGAAAAGTACTATGAAGGAAAACACCACATTTTTACTTTTACAGATCGCAGTTATAAGTATACAGGGTTGCTTCCTATAACACAGTTTTGGAAACATTTGTTTCTATTAGTGCGCGATCTGTTCAGTTGATTTATGACTGGAACTACAGAAAGTAACCGTCAGGTGGGCCTTTTTTTTTTTGGTGGCAGATATTTGTTTCATGACTTACGCCAGATTATATTTCCGTGGTTTTTGTTACTAGATGACTTTAGGATTCTAATTAAATTGGTTTGAAAAATCGAAAATAGCCCCAAAAATAGTGTAAGAAGCTTTCACGAAGCGGGGCACCCAGGTTGCCAATAGACCCAGCCTGCTGTCAGCTGACTGGTGGCCCAAGTTGTCAACACATAACACTTTGTGATTAAAATGGACTCAATTGTAGCGTATCAAATATTTAGAGTACTCAATAAAAATATTTTACAAACGAATATAGTGGGCAAAGAACTTCCAATGTGGTGATATTTATTGTAAAATTAAATTATTACAAACCGTATTTCTAAAACTCAAAAAATTACATGTTTTATTCAGTCCATTTTTCAGCGATATTCTTGATTCCAAATAAATGATATAGCAAAATCATTTTTATTATAAATGTAATAACAATATTTTTTTTTACTTCCGTGATTATAACATTGGTTTAATAAATAAATAATAAGATATTTAAATTATTTATAATCTCATTATAATATCCCTCGTCATCATTATGTTCATCAGACTAACGCAGCGGACATAAACATTGCCTTCCGTGGTGAAGGCGACACACCCTTCAAATTATTTTAAAATAAATTTAGAAGGATATGTCACCTCCAACACAAAACGCTACATGTCTTCATCTGATGTTTCTGACAAAATTTCGTTTGTGCTCGTAGAGGTCTCTCATTCTGTCCCTATTCGCTTCTCTTTTATATGAAACTTCACAGTACGACGTGTTGTTGTCTTGTTTCCTGTCAATGTTAATTTATTAAAAGTTAATTTCTTCTTAAAATTGTTTTTAACAATGTGTTCTGGAGATGTCATGTGACACGTTGATCCCTTTTCTCTAGTCTATATATTCTTCTTTTCCTCTTTCTGTGGTGTTGGCAGCAAAACAAAGAAGAATGTGGTATACAAATAAAGATTTTTGGTTTTCAGAAACTTGTTTCACAGAGAAATTGATAAATGGAGTTGGCATTTCTGATGACTCTACATGTTGTACCTACTTCAGTTTCATTGTCATGGTCACAAGGGATTGTATTTTCAAAAATTGCTGGTTTGCTCTTGGAAATGTCATTACTATGTCTGACCAAGTAAGACAAAAATCAATCCTTCCGAGCCATTTTTATTTCATCACTCCATCAGTTTTCTAAAATTGTACACTTCCCTCCTCGCACTGACATATAAGTGGCCAAAACCATGGCTAGAAAGTCTTTTGAGTCTATTCACCAGATCAGTTTCTTGCTCTGGTGAAAATATTTTGGGATTACCAATGGTCATTATTTTATTGAAAATGTATGCATGGTTAGCGTGATTCATCAAATCTCCTTAAAGACGAGCCTTAAGGACTCTTCTTTGCAGAGTAGTGAATGGAACATTGAAGTGCAAAGGAGCACCGAACGAACCGTGGAAGTCTTTTTAGGAAGCCGGGTATTATAAATAAGCACTCAGTCAAAATTTTGCCAGTTAGTGAACTTGTGTACGTAAAAAATTCGTCGGATAGTTGTTATCTCATTTAACACACAGACACATGAGATCTGAATGTCAAAACTGATCTGCTGGTGATTAATGGAGGAATCTAGTTCGTTTCCATTACTTGGTTGTCATGTCTCCTAAGCATAATGTCCAGGTGGGATTTGGTTCTGTGCACAATAAAGACATATGTAAACAGTTGTATGGGCTCATTCTGTACATAGAAATCATGTATCAGTAAATATATATTTATGTTTTCTCCTTTGGCATCAGTGTGCGATAAATGACACATTTTCTAGTTGGCATCAACGACAGTGCATAGCAGCAACATATGAATACTGAGCGCATCAAGTTCAGATGTGGCCTCATATAACTATATTGCTTGAAATAGGATTATATCAGTTGGACTGTTTTGTTATGCAATTTAATTTCACCACCATTTTGTGATTAGTGATTAGTGGAAAGATAACAACATACCAACATGACTAATCTATTGTTTCTAAAAAAAAAAATACCAGCCTGCAGGTGTTTTACTACCATGACTTTTTGGGCCGTGAGATGGAAACCTCGTCCAGACTGAGAAATTTTTTTTGATTATCAGCTCATCACGCTTATGGTTTCAGCAGTAAGCCTCCAGTTCTGCCATCACCGAAGACCTTTGCATGTTCAACTGAAGACAACTAGTCATAGTCTAACTAGGATGTTTCAAGTGTTATAGATTTGGCCAGCTCAGGATAGTTCTGTGACATGACAAGGTGGACAAAGTGTTTGTGACATATGCTGGCGTAATAGACACACGATGCTTTGGCTTGTGGATATCTCTCAGTCGACAGGTGCCCCACCTCAATGGAATGCACACATGCCTATTTCTTCCTTAAAGATGAAAGGATGATGGTCGCATGATTGGTAATTTTATCAGCGAATGGGTTACGGTAATCCCGAAACTTTGCAGTAGGTGCACCTATAAATACTCTGCATACATCCAAATGCATACTCCGGACTTCCACGCAGCATTTCAGAATAATTTTAACATCATCTTTCACCCAGTTTCTGTTAGCGCGCTTGAAGTGGGAGTCTTTGGTAAACTCAGATAATTGTAGGGGAAATTCTATGTATTTCTTGACGTGCAGTAATTTGGCCAGTAAAATAGGAGCCACACTTCCGAGTTACATTTCAGATAATGACCTCGCAGAGCAGTTTTTTTTTTCAGCTATACTAGTACGGAGGCACGCCAGGGTGGCATGTTCTGCAGCCACCAGCGCCACACCTCCAAGAGCACTTAATCTCATTTCTTAATACGGATTTCCTTCTCCACTACTTTCAAGCCTTTATGCACCAGCATCTTTGGGTCCTTAGATACTGACGAAACGTTAACATGCCATATTGAATGATTTTGCGAGCAGAGCGTTTTTAATCTAGTCCTGTGGCTGACTGCACCTCATTTGTTGTACCTTAGACAATTAGTTGATTAAAATTAACTGATCTCTATCTTATCAAATAATAAAAGTGCTCAATAAAAATATTATACAAGCGAATATAGTGGGCCAAGAACTTCCAATGTACTGTTATTTATAAAATAAAAAATTAATAAAACCCGTATTTCAACAACACAAAACATTACATTATTTATTATCTCCACTTGTCAGCGATCTTCTTTGATGCCAAATAAATGATATGATAAAATCCGATTTAATTAAAATGTAAAATCAATACAAATATATATTCAATTGCATAAATATAAAATTGTTATAAAAATAAAATATAAGGTAATTATATTATATAAAATCTCATTAAAATATTCCCCGTATCTCTTGCTCTTCATCAGAATAACACAGCGGACATAAACTTTGCATTCGGTGTTGAAGGAGGCAAACCCATTTTATGATTTTAACATGACATAAAAAAGGATGGCCTCCTCCAACACAAAACGCTACATTTCTTCATTTCAATATTTTCATCTTTTCTTCTTTTTGTGGTGTTGAAGCACATCAGAGAAAGGTGTGGTTAAACTTAAAGTTTATTGGTTTTCAGAATCTTATTTCACAGAGAAATTGGTTGACGAAGTTGGCATTTCTGATGACTCCACATTTTGTTCTTTCAGATTCATTGTCATGGTCGCTATGGAATGTATTTTCAACAATGCTGGTTTCCTCAGAGAAATGTTATTTCTATGTCTGGCCATGAAAGACAAAAACCAATTCTGCCTTGCCATTTTTATTTCATCCCTTCATAGCATACTTATGTTCATCAATTTTGCAAAATTGTACACATCCCTCCTCGCACTGACATATAAGTGGCCAAAACCATGCCTAGAATGTCTTTTGAGTCTATTCACGAGATCAGTTTCTTGCTCTGGTGAAAATATTGTGGGATGAACAATGTCCATTCTTTTAATGAAAATTAGTACACGGTTTGAATCATTCATCAAATCTTCTTGAAGATGAGCTTCACAGAATCTTCTCTGCAGAGTATAGAATGGATAATTAAAGTGCGAAGCAGCAGCTCTCATACTTAAATTGCCATTTAAACACTAATTTTTGCTTGATTTATTCTTACTTCTGACCACTTCAAGTACGCATTCTTTACTTTCATAATTCCTCACCATATGAGGAAAAAAATTATTGAACTTCCGTAAAATTCAAATATTAAATTTATGTGTAAGCAATGGCTGTAATTATTGTAGGTTATATTTACATAGTTTATAAAATGCAAACTAATCTTAACTACAAACAAAATTGCAATTAATCGATTCACAGTAATCATAAAATTTAATAAAATCGATTTTAATTTATTCTGTTATATTTTTATAATTTTTATTTTTAAAATTTATTAAATTTAGTTTAGATATTGTGTACTTTTAAAAATTTAATTATCTACCGTACACCTTTAAACATGAAGGTATTAAAAACAAAAACGAAGGAATCTTTCAGTGTAATTCAAATAGCCTCATCAAAAATAATTTAAATACCCCCATGTGAAAAAAGTTCTAAATTTCTAATAGTTTAAAAGAACAGTAATACATTTTGGTAAGTTGAGGACAATTTTATATGTTTTATTTAGAATAAACCTAATTGTTATTTACTGGAAGATGTTTCCATTCAATTATTTAAAACCTTGAAATATATTAACTCAAAATTCCCAAACTAATTTTAATAAAATCTTTAAAAAAATACAAATTTATAATTATAATTTTCTAACTAATATTTAAAAAAACAGTTTAAAGAAGGATTTACGAATATTAATGCTTTCTGTTCTATAAGTACAGTGACTTAAAGATAGTTCACAATTAAGTTGCAACTATTTGGATCATTCTCTTTAAAAGATCACAAAAGTTTACTTAAAGATATTAGTATCTTCATATTTACAATTAATTATCAAACATTGCTGTTAGTAGTATAGGAATGGCGGTCCGGGGACATGGCACCGGCGCGTGGAGCCGGAGCCGGTCCTCATCTCTGATTCTGAATAGTTTCTGGCTGTGGAGCCGGGAGCCAGTCCGCCATATTAGATTGTGTCGTCACGGCGGCCATCTTGGATGAGCGTAACGGGACACAGCGTAATGGGACACATCTTAATAAGACAAGTAGATCACGGCGGCCCACTGATTATGATGAAATTTTCGTCTCTGTCGCCATATTGATTTTTTCTGTTCCACTGGAGGCCACCATCTTGGATACCGTCGACTCTGTTTCTATCGTTTGTTCCTAGATAGTGCCAGCGTCGCTCTTGATTTTTTTTTCTGTTCCACTGGAGGCCGCCATCTTGGATACCGTCGACTTTGTTTCTGTTGTTTGTTTCTAGATAGCGCCAGCGGCGCTCATGTTTTTTTCTGTTCCGCTGCATGCCGCCATCTTGGATACCGTCGACTTTGTTTCTGTCGTTTGTTCCTAGAGAGCGCCAGCGTCGCTCTGTCTCATCACATAAGGTCGATGTTCCATTACCTACCATAGCTATTATGAACCTTATCAACATTTTAAATTTAATTTTTTATGAAAAATATATTGGAAACACTGTGATACGAACCATCGCAGCTCTGATCTCTAGGTTGGAAAAAATACGCCTTTAACCGCTCGGCCATCGAGACATTTACCAGACTGAAAATTAAATAAGGTATATATAAAAATAACATGCATATTTGGACTTGTATTTTTTTAAATTTAAAGTAATAATAGCACCACCTGTTCCAGACAGAACCACCATCTTGTATTAAGATGTAACTGTTGCAATTATCGTTATGGTCGCCATCTTGAAAATCTGTAATTTTTATGCTAGAGGTGCGGGGATAAGTTCAAAATTCATTAAATAAATTTACAATAAATATAATGATTGATTATATCGATTTGCTTCCTTGGTTCGAAACCGGTGAGGGCAAAAAATAAAAATAAAAACATCAGATCCTTCCTCCACAGAAGCCACCCACAGACTGATCTACCGTCACCAATACCAAAGTTCAAATATCGTCAGCTGATATGACGTCATGTCCGCCATCTTGTCTTCATACGCTGGAGACCACCATCTTGTTTTCGTCTGCTAGAGTGTGCTGATACCATGTTAGTATAAATTTATAGTCACCACACCTTTGACCTTGAACTTGA
>NW_026962639.1:25000-34641 GCF_032445375.1 Bacillus rossius redtenbacheri | reverse complement strand
GAGGCCTCTGCGGCCGGGAGAACTCTCGGCGCTCGGGCTCCGGGTGTACCCGCGGCAAGGCCCATTTTGTGTTATATAGGGGGTAGTGGTGTCCCGAGGGGGAAAAAATTAACATGTTAAATACTGCTTCCAGGCAATAGGAAAATGTCTCGGCGACGGAACACACCACTACCCGGCGAATTCCCGCCCCTCGGACTCCGTGCGCCAGCTAGTAAGAGCGAATCGGGACTTGGAAAAAATTTTATCGGGGAGCCAGAAAATTCTCCCGGCGATCAAGGCAATCACCGCCGGGAGAATTTTTTCTAGCTAACCGATTGAAATTTTCAAAGTACCAATTGCCTCGAAAACAACCACGAACGTAAAACAACCACGAACGGAAAACAACCACGAACGACAACAACCACGAACGACAACAACCACGAACGACAACAACCACGAACGGAAAACAACCCCGAACGACAACAACCACGAACGCACAACAACCACGAATGAAAACAACCACGAACAGTAAACAACCACGAACGAAAACAACCACGAACGAAAACCACCTCGTTCGTGGTTGTTCGCCTTGTGGGGCGAATCGGGACATCATGCAAATAGCTGGAGACATTCTCCCGGCGATCGAGGCCTCGGCGCCCGGGAAAAATGCCCGCGCTCGGGCGTTGTGGGCACCCATTGCATGGCCCATTTTGGGTTATATAGGGGGTAGTGGTGTCCCGAGGGGGAAAAAATTAACATGTTAAATACTGCTCCCAGGCAATTGTAAAATGTCTCGGCGACGGAAGGCACCACTACCCGGCATATTTCCGCCCCTCGGACTCCGTGCGCCAGCCTGTAATAGCGAATCGGGACTTAGAAAAAATTCGAGCAGAGAGCCAGAAAATTCTCCCGGCGATGGAGGCCTCCGCGGCCGAGGAAATTGTCATTGGTGATTTTGCATGTTAAATTAACATGTGTATTAACACAGGCTTGGAGAAGCAAGCCTGCGGGACTCTGCAATACATTGAGCGGGGAGCCAGAAAATTCTGGCGGCGACCGAGGCCTCCGCGGCCGGGAGAACTCTCGGCGCTCGGGCTCCGCGTCTACACATGGGGAGCGGGCAGCCAGAAAATTCTGGCGGCGACCGAGGCCTCCGCGGCCGAGGAAATGGTCCTTGGTGATTTTACATGTTAAATTAACATGTGTATTAACACAGGCTGGGAGAAGCAAGCCTGCGGGTCGCTGCAATATATTGAGCGGGGAGCCAGAAATTTCTGGCGGCGATCGAGGCCTCCGCGGCCGGGGAAATAATCCTCGGTAATTTTACATGTTAAATTAACATGTGTATTAACACAGGCTTGGAGAAGCAAGCCTGCGGGTCTCTGCAATACATTGAGCGGGGAGCCAGAAATTTCTGGCGGCGACCGAGGCCTCTGCGGCCGGGATAATAATCCTTGGTAATTTTACATGTTAAATTAACATGTGTATTAACACAGGCTGGGAGAACTAGGCATTCTGGACTTTGAAAAATTTCGAGCAGGGGCCAGAGAAATTCTCCCGGCGACAGAGGCCTCCGCGGCCGGGAGAAATCTCGGCGCTCGGGCAGCGCGTCTACCCATGGGGAGCGGGCAGCCAGAAAATTCTGGCGGCGACCGAGGCCTCCGCGGACGAGGAAAAGGTCATTGGTAATATTACATGTTAAATTAACATGTGTATTAACACATGCTGGGAGAAGCAGGCATTCTGGACTTTGAAAAATTTCGAGCAGGGGCCGGAGAAATTCTCCCGGCGACCGAGGCCTCCGCGGCCGGGAGAACTCTCGGCGCTCGGGCTCCGCGTCTACCAATGGGGAGCGGGCAGCCAGAAAATTCTGGCGGCGACCGAGGCCTCCGCGGCCGAGGAAATGGTCCTTGTTGATTTTACATGTTAAATTAACATGTGTATTAACACAGGCTGGGAGAAGCAAGCCTGCGGGACTCTGCAATACATTGAGCGGGGAGCCAGAAAATTCTGGCGGCGACCGAGGCCTCCGCGGCCGAGGAAATGGTCCTCAATGATTTTACATGTTAAATTAACATGTGTATTAACACAGGCTGGGAGAAGCAAGCCTGCGGGACTCTGCAATACATTGAGCGGGGAGCCAGAAAATTCTGGCGGCGACCGAGGCCTCCGCGGCCGGGGAAATAATCCTCGGTAATTTTACATGTTAAATTAACATGTGTATTAACACAGGCTGGGAGAAGCAGGCATTCTGGACTTTGAAAAATTTCGAGCAGGGGCCGGAGAAATTCTCCCGGCGACCGAGGCCTCCGCGGCCGGGAGAACTTCGGCGCTCGGGCTCCGCGTGTACACGCCGCAAGGCCCATTTTGGGTTATATAGGGGGTAGTGGTGTCTCTGGAGGGAAAAAATACACGGTAAATATTGCAGCCAGAGCCTATGGCAATCTGTTGGCGACCGAGGCCTCCACACCCCGGCAAATTTTCGGCTCTCGGACTGTGTGTATTCCACTGGAGACAGGCCTGCGGGACTCTGTAATATATTGAGCCGGGAGCCAGAAAATTCTGGCGGCGACCGAAGCCTCCGCGGCCGGGGAAATAATCCTCGGTAATTTTACATGTTAAATTAACATGTGTATTAACACAGGCTGGGAGAAGCAAGCCTGCGGGTCGCTGCAATATATTGAGCGGGGAGCCAGAAAATTCTGGCGGCGACCGAGGCCTCCGCGGCCGGGGAAATAATCCTCGGTAATTTTACATGTTAAATTAACATGTGTATTAACACAGGCTTGGAGAAGCAAGCCTGCGGGACTCTGCAATACATTGAGCGGGGAGCCAGAAAATTCTGGCGGCGACCGCGGCCTCTGCGGCCAGGGAAATAATCCTCGGTAATTTTACATGTTAAATAACCATGTGTATTAACACAGGCTGGGAGAAGCAAGCATGCGGGACTCTGCAATATATTGAGCAGGGAGCCAGAAAATTCTGGCTGCGACCGAGGCCTCTGCGGCCGAGGAAATGGTCATTGGTAATTTTACATGTTAAATTAACATGTGTTTTAACACAGGCTGGGAGATGCAGGCATTCTGGACTTAGAAAAATTTCGAGCAGGGGCCCGAGAAATTCTCCCGGCGACCGAGGCCTCCGCGGCCGGGAGAACTCTCGAAAACCACCTCGTTCGTGGTTGTTTGCCGTGCGGGGCGAATCGGGAAATCTAGCAAATAGCTGAAGACATTCTCCCGGCGATGGAGGCCTCGGCGGCCGGGAAAAACGCCCGCGCTCGGGCGTTGCGCGCCCCCTTGGCAAGGCCCATTTTGGGTTATATAGGGGGTAGTGGTGTCCCGAGGGGAAAAAATTAACATGTTAAATACTGCTCCCAGGCAATTGTAAAATGTCTCGGCGACGGAAGGCACCACTACCCGGCATATTTACGCCCCTCGGACTCCGTGCGCCAGCCTGTAATAGCGAATCGGGACTTAGAAAAAAAATTCGAGCAGGGAGCCAGAACATTTTCCCGGCGATCGAGGCCTCCGCGGCCGAGGAATTTGTCATTGGTGATTTTGCATGTTAAATTAACATGTGTATTAACACAGGCTTGGAGAAGCAAGCCTGCGGGACTCTGCAATACATTGAGCGGGCAGCCAGAAAATTCTGGCGGCGACCGAGGCCTCCGCGGCCGGGGAAATAATCCTCTGTAATTTTACATGTTAAATTAACATGTGTATTAACACAGGCTTGGAGAAGCAAGCCTGCGGGACGCTGCAATACATTGAGCGGGGAGCCAGAAATTTCTGGCGGCGACCGAGGCCTCTGCGGCCGGGATAATAATCCTTGGTAATTTTACATGTTAAATTAACATGTGTATTAACACAGGCTGGGAGAACTAGGCATTCTAGACTTTGAAAAATTTCGAGCAGGGGCCGGAGAAATTCTCCCGGCGACCGAGGCCTCCGCGGCCGGGAGAACTCTCGGCGCTCGGGCTCCGCGTCTACCCATGGGGAGCGGGAAGCCAGAAAATTCTGGCGGCGACCGAGGCCTCCGCGGCCGAGGAAATGGTCCTTGGTGATTTTACATGTTAAATTAACATGTGTATTAACACAGGCTGGGAAAAGCAAGCCTGCGGGACTCTGCAATATATTGAGCGGGGAGCCAGAAAATTCTGGCGGCGACCGAGGCCTCCACGGCCGGGGAAATAATCCTCGGTAATTTAACATGTTAAATTAACATGTGTATTAACACAGGCTTGGAGAAGCATGCCTGCGGGACTCTGCAATACATTGAGCGGGGAGCCAGAAAATTCTGGCGGCGACCGAGGCCTCTGCGGCCGAGGAAATGGTCATTGGTAATTTTACATGTTAAATTAACATGTGTATTAACACAGGCTGGGAAAAGCAAGCCTGCGGGACTCTGCAATATATTGAGCGGGGAGCCAGAAAATTCTGGCGGCGACCGAGGCCTCCACGGCCGGGGAAATAATCCTCGGTAATTTAACATGTTAAATTAACATGTGTATTAACACAGGCTGGGAGAAGCAGGCATTCTGGACTTTGAAAAATTTCGAGCAGGGGCCGGAGAAATTCTCCCGGCGACCGAGGCCTCCGCGGCCGGGAGAACACTCGGCGCTCGGGCTCCGCGTGTACCCGCGGCAAGGCCCATGTTGGGTTATATAGGGGGTAGTGGTGTCCCGAGGGGGAAAAAATTAACATGTTAAATACAGCTTCCAGGCAATAGAAAAATGTCTCGGCGACGGAAGGCACCACTACCCGGCGAATTCCCGCCCCTCTGACTCCGTGCGCCAGCCTGTAATAGCGAATCGGGACTTAGAAAAAATTCGAGCAGGGAGCCAGACAATTCTGTCGGCGACCGAGGCCTCCGTGGCCGGGGAAATAATCCTCGGTAATTTTACATGTTAAATTAACATGTGTATTAACACAGGCTTGGAGAACCAAGCCTGCGGGACTCTGCAATACATTGAGCGGGGAGCCAGAAAATTCTGGCGGCGACCGAGGCCTCCGCGGCCGGGGAAATAATCCTCGGTAATTTTACATGTTAAATTAACATGTGTATTAACACAGGCTTGGAGAACCAAGCCTGCGGGACTCTGCAATACATTGAGAGGTGAGCCAGAAAATTCTGGCGGCGACCGAGGCCTCCGCGGCCGAGGAAATGGTCCTCGGTGATTTTACATGTTAAATTAACATGTGTATTAACACAGGCTGGGAGAAGCAAGCCTGCGGGACTCTGCAATATATTGAGCGGGGAGCCAGAAAATTCTGGCGGCGACCGAGGCCTCCACGGCCGGGGAAATAATCCTCGATAATTTAACATGTTAAATTAACATGTGTATTAACACAGGCTGGGAGAAGCAGGCATTCTGGACTTTGAAAAATTTCGAGCAGGGGCCGGAGAAATTCTCCCGGCGACCGAGGCCTCCGCGGCCGGGAGAACTTCGGCGCTCGGGCTCTGCGTGTACCCACCGCAAGGCCTATTTTGGGTTTTATAGGGGGTAGTGGTGTCTCTGGAGGGAAAAAATACACGGTAAATATTGCAGCCAGAGCCTATGGCAATCTGTTGGCGACCGAGGCCTCCACACCCCGGCAAATTTTCGGCTCTCGGACTGTGTGTATTCCACTGGAGACAGGCCTGCGGGACTCTGTAATATATTGAGCCGGGAGCCAGAAAATTCTGGCGGCGACCGAGGCCTCCGCGGCCGAGGAAAAGGTCATTGGTAAAATTACATGTTAAATTAACATGTGTATTAACACAGGCTGGGAGAAGCAGGCATTCTGGACTTAGAAAAATTTCGAGCAGGGGCCCGAGAAATTCTCCCGGCTACGAGGCCTCCGCGGCCGGGAGAACTCTCGGCGCTCGGGCTCCGCGTCTACACATGGGGAGCGGGCAGCCAGAAAATTCTGGCGGCGACCGAGGCCTCCGCGGCCGAGGAAATGGTCCTTGGTGATTTTACATGTTAAATTAACATGTGTATTAACACAGGCTGGGAGAAGCAAGCCTGCGGGTCGCTGCAATATATTGAGCGGGGAGCCAGAAATTTCTGGCGGCGACCGAGGCCTCCGCGGCCGGGGAAATAATCCTCGGTAATTTTACATGTTAAATTAACATGTGTATTAACACAGGCTTGGAGAAGCAAGCATGCGGGACTCTGCAATATATTGAGCAGGGAGCCAGAAAATTCTGGCTGCGACCGAGGCCTCTGCGGCCGAGGAAATGGTCATTGGTAATTTTACATGTTAAATTAACATGTGTTTTAACACAGGCTGGGAGATGCAGGCATTCTGGACTTAGAAAAATTTCGAGCAGGGGCCAGG
The DNA here is from genome assembly GCF_032445375.1 of Bacillus rossius redtenbacheri. NCBI lineage: Eukaryota > Metazoa > Arthropoda > Insecta > Phasmatodea > Bacillidae > Bacillus > Bacillus rossius. Next base: position 28,339 of record NW_026962639.1, on the reverse strand, counting down.
GAAATTCTCCCTGCGACCGAGGCCTCCGCGGCCGGGAGAACTCTCGAAAACCACCTCGTTCGTGGTTGTTTGTCGTGCGGGGCGAATCGGGAAATCTAGCAAATAGCTGAAGACATTCTCCCGGCGATGGAGGTCTCGGCGGCCGGGAAAAACGCCCGCGCTCGGGCGTTGCGCGCCCCCTTGGCAAGGCCCATTTTGCGTTATATAGGGGGTAGTGGTGTCACGAGGGGAAAAAATTAACATGTTAAATACTGCTCCCAGGCAATTGTAAAATGTCTCGGCGACGGAAGGCACCACTACCCGGCATATTTACGCCCCTCGGACTCCGTGCGCCAGCCTGTAATAGCGAATCGGGACTTAGAAAAAAAATTCGAGCAGGGAGCCAGAACATTTTCCCGGCGATCGAGGCCTCCGCGGCCGAGGAATTTGTCATTGGTGATTTTGCATGTTAAATTAACATGTGTATTAACACAGGCTTGGAGAAGCAAGCCTGCGGGACTCTGCAATACATTGAGCGGGCAGCCAGAAAATTCTGGCGGCGACCGAGGCCTCCGCGGCCGGGGAAATAATCCTCTGTAATTTTACATGTTAAATTAACATGTGTATTAACACAGGCTTGGAGAAGCAAGCCTGCGGGACTCTGCAATACATTGAGCGGGGAGCCAGAAATTTCTGGCGGCGACCGAGGCCTCTGCGGCCGGGATAATAATCCTTGGTAATTTTACATGTTAAATTAACATGTGTATTAACACAGGCTGGGAGAACTAGGCATTCTGGACTTTGAAAAATTTCGAGCAGGGGCCGGAGAAATTCTCCCGGCGACCGAGGCCTCCGCGGCCGGGAGAACTCTCGGCGCTCGGGCTCCGCGTCTACCCATGGGGAGCGGGCAGCCAGAAAATTCTGGCGGCGACCGAGGCCTCCGCGGCCGAGGAAAAGGTCATTGGTAATATTACATGTTAAATTAACATGTGTATTAACACATGCTGGGAGAAGCAGGCATTCTGGACTTTGAAAAATTTCGAGCAGGGGCCGGAGAAATTCTCCCGGCGACCGAGGCCTCCGCGGCCGGGAGAACTCTCGGCGCTTGGGCAGCGCGTCTACCCATGGGGAGCGGGCAGCCAGAAAATTCTGGCGGTGACCGAGGCCTCCGCGGCCGAGGAAATGGTCCTTGGTGATTTTACATGTTAAATTAACATGTGTATTAACACAGGCTGGGAGAAGCAGGCATTCTGGACTTAGAAAAATTTCGAGCAGGGGCCGTTGAAATTCTCCCGGCGACCGAGGCCTCCGCGGCCGGGAGAACTCTCGGCGCTCGGGCTCCGCGTGTACACGCGTCAAGGCCCATTTTGGGTTATATAGGGTGTAGTGGTGTCTCTGGAGGGAAAAAATACACGGTAAATATTGCAGCCAGAGCCTATGGCAATCTGTTGGCGACCGAGGCCTCCACACCCCGGCAAATTTTCGGCTCTCGGACTGTGTGTATTCCACTGGAGACAGGCCTGCGGGACTGTGCAGTATATTGAGCGGGGAGCCAGGAAAATCTCCCGGCGACCGAGGCCTCCGCGGCCGAGGAAATGGTAATTGGTGGTTTTGCATGTAAAATTAACATGTGTATTAACACAAGCTGGGATGAGAGGAATTTGGCGGCGACCGAGGCCTCCTCACCCCGGCAAAATATCAGCTACCGGGCTCTGCATATTCCTACAGAAGCAGGCCTGCAGGACTCTGCAATATATTGAGCGGGAACCAGAAAATTCTGGCGGCGACCGAGGCCTCCGCGGCCGAGGAAAATTGTCATTGGTGGTTTGCATGTAAAATTAACATGTGTATTAACACAAGCTGTGACCAGAGGAATTTGGCGGCGACCGGGGCCTCCACACCCCGGCAAAATATCAGCTACCGGGCTCTGCTTATTCACATTCAAGCAGGCATTAGGGACTCTGAAAAGTTTCGGGCGGGGAGCCAGAAAATTCTCCCGGCCACAGAGCCCTCCCTCCCGAGAGTCTGTGTAAATGCCTGTTATACAGGCCCCATGAATTCCAGCCTTATAGGTTATTTTAAGTCTCCGTTCGTGGTTGTTCGTAAACAACTGCGATTCGGGATTTTGACCTATTTCCTATGATCATGTTCCCGGAAGTTAGCCAGCCTCTTTCAGTCAAAATCTCATATTTTGGGTACCTTTGTGAACCCATCGATAGGCCCATTTTGGGTATATTAGGGGGACATGCAATCGGGAAAAATTGGAATTATTTGCAATATGGAAAGAATATGTACATAAATGAAAAGGGAGTCCCCCCGAGTTTTCTCGCCCTATATATATTGCAAAAATATCCAATTAATTATTGTGGAACCTGTAGCACCTTTCTATGAAGCAGAATTAACATTACAGAACGGTTTGAATGCTACCACCTCAGTTTCTCTACAATGCATTGGATTTCAAAGAGGTGAATTACTGTGGATGGTACTGTTGTATGGCTAACAAATCGTCTGGGAAACAATGCAGAATTAAATTAAGAAGGTTGTATGTTTTCTGTTACATGGTGGAGGTGCCCTCTAGTACACAGTAAAATGTTTTGTGGACTGCAGCTCCTTGAGGAATTAATTCAGTATGGGTCTTGTAGTGGTCTGAAAGTGGATGATGAAAAAGAATGTATAATGGTATTCAGAGCACCTCGCGGTGAAGCGGACATGCTACCTCAAAATGCTTGATTGATTCATGCCCAGTTCCCCCAAGAAGCGGTACATTGAAAAAATTGATTTACTTTGTGGATGATACTAGCAAATACTATCCGCTGGGGGAAGTAAGCAGAAATTTGGTGGTCGTATGTTTGTTACATGGTAGAGGTGCTTTCTAGTACACAATGAAATGCTTGGTGTACCGCTGCTCCTTGAAGAATTAATTCCATATGGGTCTAGCCGTGGTCTTAACTGTGAACACGAAGAACTATCTAAAGTGGCCTATCTGTCTGAACTGCAATACACAAGCTGCGAGCCAATGCTATACCTTTCTCAGGTAACGAGCTCTTGTGCGGCGATTCGATTGGATGCGAAATGGTGGGGAACGCGTGTCCGGTCGTCTTAACCAAGTAATGGTTCCCCTCTGTTAACAATGAAATGTTTGATGGATCGCAGCTCCCTGAGAGACAAGTTTCAAAGGGGTTAGTCGCGGTCTTCAATCCTGGCCAAGGTGCAGTCACCATCTATAAGAGATACCTGCTTTACTGAAGGGTAGCAAGAGTTCCCTTGCCCGCATGTTGCTCCGTGGGGGTATATCAGTATAAAGGTAGAAGAAGCCATGATCGGAGCTTCGGTGGATGAGATTGGCGGAGAAGACATGTT
>NW_026962639.1:7500-15000 GCF_032445375.1 Bacillus rossius redtenbacheri | reverse complement strand
AGGTTAGGTTAGGTTAGGTTAGGTTAGGTTAGGTTAGTTTAGGTTAGGTTAGGTTAGGTTAGGTTAGGTTAGGTTAGGTTAGGTTAGGTTAGGTTAGGTTAGGTTAGGTTAGGTTAGGTTAGGTTAGGTTAGGTTAGGTTAGGTTAGGTTAGGTTAGGTTAGGTTAGGTTAGGTTAGGTTAGGTTAGGTTATGTTAGGTTAGGTTAGGTTAGGTTAGGTTAGGTTAGGTAAGGTCATTGTATTTAATTATTTAAAAAAATTTCCCCTCTCAGGCAATATTAGGTTAGGTTAGGTTAGGTTAGGTTAGGTTAGGTTAGGTTAGGTTAGGTCAGGTCATTGTATTTAATAATTTTTAAATTTTTTTTTACTTTTAGGCAAGGTTAGGTTAAGTTAGGTTAGGTTAGGTCATTGTATTTGATTATTTAAAAAAAATTCCCCTCTCAGGCAATATTAGGTTAGGTTAGGTTAGTTTAGGTTAGGTAAGGTCATTGTATTTAATTATTTAAAAAAATTTCCATTTCCCCTCTCAGGCAATATTAGGTTAGGTTAGGTTAGGTTAGGTTAGGTTAGGTTAGGTTAGGTTAGGTTAGGTCAAGTCATTGTATTTAATAATTTTTAATTTTTTTTACTCTCAGGCAAGGTTAGGTTAGGTTAGGTTAGGTTAGGTAAGTTAGTTGTTAGGTTAGGTTAGGTTAGGTTAGGTTAGGTTAGGTTAGGTTAGGTTAGGTTAGGTTAGGTTAGGTTAGGTTAGGTTAGGTTAGGTTAGGTTAGGTTAGGTTAGATTAGGTTAGGTTAGGTTAGGTTAGGTTAGGTAGGTTAGGTTAGGTTAGGTTAGGTTAGGTTAGGTTAGGTTAGGTTAGGTAGGTTAGGTTAGGTTAGGTTAGGTTAGGTTAGGTTAGGTTAGGTTAGGTTAGGTTAGGTTAGGTTAGGTTAGGTTAGGTTAGGTTAGGTTAGGTTAGTTAGGTTAGGTTAGGTTAGGTTAGGTTAGGTTAGGTTAGGTTAGGTTAGGTTAGGTTAGGTTAGGTTAGGTTAGGTTAGGTTAGGTTAGGTTAGGTTAGGTTAGGTTAGGTAGGTTAGGTTAGGTTAGGTTAGGTTAGGTTAGGTTAGGTTAGGTTAGGTTAGGTTAGGTTAGGTTAGGTTAGGTTAGGTTTAGGTTAGGTTAGGTTAGGTTAGGTTAGGTTAGGTTAGGTTAGGTTAGGTTAGGTTAGGTTAGGTTGGTTAGGTTAGGTTAGGTTAGGTTAGGTTAGGTTAGGTTAGGTTAGGTTAGGTTAGGTTAGGTTAGGTTAGGTTAGGTTAGGTTAGGTTGGTTAGGTTAGGTTAGGTTAGGTAGGTTAGGTTAGGTTAGGTTAGGTTAGGTTAAGGTTAGGTTAGGTTAGGTTAGGTTAGGTAGGTTAGGTTAGGTTAGGTTAGGTTAGGTTAGGTTAGGTTAGGTTAGGTTAGGTTAGGTTAGGTTAGGTTAGGTTAGGTTAGGTTAGGTAGGTTAGTTAGGTTAGGTTAGGTTAGGTTAGGTTAGGTTAGTTAGGTTATGTTAGTTAGGTTAGGTTAGGTTAGGTTAGGTTAGGTAAGGTCATTGTATTTAATTATTTAAAAAAATTTCCCCTCTCAGGCAATATTAGGTTAGGTTAGGTTAGGTTAGGTTAGGTGTTAGGTTAGGTTAGGTTAGGTCAGGTCATTGTATTTAATAATTTTTAAATTTTTTTTTACTTTTAGGCAAGGTTAGGTTAAGTTAGGTTAGGTTAGGTCATTGTATTTGATTATTTAAAAAAAATTCCCCTCTCAGGCAATATTAGGTTAGGTTAGGTTAGTTTAGGTTAGGTAAGGTCATTGTATTTAATTATTTAAAAAAATTTCCCCTCTCAGGCAATATTAGGTTAGGTTAGGTTAGGTTAGGTAGGATAGGTTAGGTTAGGGTAGGTTAGGTCAAGTCATTGTATTTAATAATTTTTAAATTTTTTTTACTCTCAGGCAAGGTTAGGTTAGGTTAGGTTAGGTTAGGTAAGGTTAGGTTAGGTTAGGTTAGGTTAGGTTAGGTTAGGTTAGGTTAGGTTAGGTTAGGTTAGGTTAGGTTAGGTAGGTTAGGTTTAGGTTAGGTTAGGTTAGTAGGTTAGGTTAGTTAGGTTAGGTTAGGTTAGGTTAGGTAGGTTAGGTTAGGTTAGGTTTAGTTAGGTTAGGTTAGGTTAGGTTAGGTTAGGTTAGGTAGAGGTTAGGTTAGGTTAGGTTAGGTTAGGTTAGGTTAGGTTAGGTTAGGTTAGGGTAGGTTAGGTTAGGTTAGTTTAGGTTAGGTTAGTTAGTTAGGTTAGGTTAGGTTAGGTTAGGGTTAGGTTAGGTTTAGGTTTGGGTTAGGTTGGTTAGGTTAGGTTAGGTTATGTTAGGTTAGGTCATTGTATTTAATTTTTAAAAATTTTCCTCTCTCAGGCAAGGTTAGGTTAGGTTAGGTTACATTTGGTCATTGTATTTAATTATTTTCAAATTTTTCCTCTCTCAGGCAAGGTTAGGTTAGGTTAGGTTATGTAAGGTTAGGTCATTGTATTTAATTTTTTTAAATTTTTCCTCTCTTAGGCAAGGTTAGGTCAGGTTAGGTTAGGTTATGTTAGGTTAGGTTAGGTTAGGTTAGGTTAGGTAGGTTAGGTTAGGTTAGTTAGGTAGGTTAGGTTAGGTTTAGGTTAGGTTGGTAGGTTAGTTAGGTTAGGTTAGGTAGGTTATGTTAGGTAAGGTCATTGTATTTAATTATTTAAAAAATTTCCCTCTCAGGCAATATTAGGTTAGGTTAGGTGTAGGTTAGGTTAGGTTAGGTTAGGTTAGGTTAGGTCAGGTCATTGTATTTAATAATTTTAAATTTTTTTTACTTTTAGGCAAGGTTAGGTTAAAGTTAGGTTAGTTAGGTCATTGTATTTGATTATTTAAAAAAATTCCCCTCTCAGGCAATATTAGGGTTAGGTTAGGTGTAGGTTAGGTTAGGTTAGGTAGGTTAGGTTAGGTTAGGTTAGGTTAGGTTAGGTTAGGTAGGTTAGGTTAGGTTAGGTTAGGTTAGGTTAGGTTAGGTAGGGTAGGTTAGGTTAGGTAAGGTTAGGTTAGGTTAGGTTAGGTTAGGTAGGTTAGGTTAGGTTAGGTTTAGGTTAGGTTAGGTTTAGGTTAGGTTAGGTTAGGTTAGGTTAGGTTAGGTTAGGTTAGGTTAGGTAAGTTAGGTTAGGTTAGTAGGTTAGGTTAGGTTAGGTTAGTTAGGTTAGTTAGGTTAGGTTTTAGGTTAGGTTAGGTTAGGTTAGGTTAGGTTAGGTAGGTTAGGTTAGGTTAGGTTAGGTTAGGTAGGTTAGGTTAGGTTAGGTTAGTTAGTTAGGTTAGGTTAGGTTAGGTTAGGTTAGGTTAGGTTAGGTTAGGTTAGGTTAGGTTAGGTTAGGTTAGGTTGGTTAGGTTAGGTAGGTAGGTGAAGGTCATTGTATTTAATTATTTAAAAAAATTTCCCCTCTCAGGCAATATTAGGTTAGGTTAGGTTAGGTTAGGTTAGGTTAGGTTAGGTTAGGTTAGGTCAGGTCATTGTATTTAATAATTTTTAAATTTTTTTTTACTTTTAGGCAAGGTTAGGTTAAGTTAGGTTAGGTTAGGTCATTGTATTTGATTATTTAAAAAAAATTCCCCTCGATTATTTAAAAAAAATTCCCCTCTCAGGCAATATTAGGTTAGGTTAGGTTAGTTTAGGTTAGGTAAGGTCATTGTATTTAATTATTTAAAAAAATTTCCCCTCTCAGGCAATATTAGGTTAGGTTAGGTTAGGTTAGGTTAGGTTAGGTTAGGTTAGGTTAGGTTAGGTCAAGTCATTGTATTTAATAATTTTTAAATTTTTTTTACTCTCAGGCAAGGTTAGGTTAGGTTAGGTTAGGTTAGGTAAGGTTAGGTTAGGTTAGGTTAGGTTAGGTTAGGTTAGGTTAGGTTAGGTTAGGTTAGGTTAGGTTAGGTTAGGTTAGGTTAGGTTAGGTTAGGTTAGGTTAGGTTAGGTTAGGTTAGGTTAGGTTAGGTTAGGTTAGGTTAGGTTAGGTTAGGTTAGGTTAGGTTAGGTTAGATTAGGTTAGGTTAGGTTAGGTTAGGTTAGGTTAGGTTAGGTTAGGTTAGGTTAGGTCAGGTCATTGTATTTAATAATTTTTAAATTTTTTTTACTCTCAGGCAAGGTTAGGTTAGGTTAGGTTAGGTTAGGTAAGGTTAGGTTAGGTTAGGTTAGGTTAGGTTAGGTTAGGTCAGGTCATTGTATTTAATAATTTTTAAATTTTTTTTACTCTCAGGCAAGGTTAGGTTAGGTTAGGTTAGGTTAGGTAAGGTTAGGTTAGGTTAGGTTAGGTTAGGTTAGGTTAGGTTAGGTTAGGTTAGGTTAGGTTAGGTTAGGTTAGGTTAGGTTAGGTTAGGTTAGGTTAGGTTAGGTTAGGTTAGGTTAGGTTAGGTTAGGTTAGGTTAGGTTAGGTTAGGTTAGGTTAGGTTAGGTTAGGTTAGGTTAGGTTAGGTTAGGTTATGTTAGGTTAGGTTAGGTTAGGTTAGGTTAGGTTAGGTAAGGTCATTGTATTTAATTATTTAAAAAAATTTCCCCTCTCAGGCAATATTAGGTTAGGTTAGGTTAGGTTAGGTTAGGTTAGGTTAGGTTAGGTTAGGTCAGGTCATTGTATTTAATAATTTTTAAATTTTTTTTTACTTTTAGGCAAGGTTAGGTTAAGTTAGGTTAGGTTAGGTCATTGTATTTGATTATTTAAAAAAAATTCCCCTCTCAGGCAATATTAGGTTAGGTTAGGTTAGGTTAGGTTAGGTTAGGTTAGGTTAGGTTAGGTTAGGTTAGGTTAGGTTAGGTTAGGTTAGGTTAGGTTAGGTTAGGTTAGGTTAGGTTAGGTTAGGTTAGGTTAGGTTAGGTTAGGTTAGGTTAGGTTAGGTTAGGTTAGGTTAGGTTAGGTTAAGTTAGGTTAGGTTAGGTTAGGTTAGGTTAGGTTAGGTTAGGTTAGGTTAGTTTAGGTTAGGTTAGGTTAGGTTAGGTTAGGTTAGGTTAGGTTAGGTTAGGTTAGGTTAGGTTAGGTTAGGTTAGGTTAGGTTAGGTTAGGTTAGGTTAGGTTAGGTTAGGTTAGGTTAGGTTAGGTTAGGTTAGGTTAGGTTAGGTTAGGTTATGTTAGGTTAGGTTAGGTTAGGTTAGGTTAGGTTAGGTAAGGTCATTGTATTTAATTATTTAAAAAAATTTCCCCTCTCAGGCAATATTAGGTTAGGTTAGGTTAGGTTAGGTTAGGTTAGGTTAGGTTAGGTTAGGTCAGGTCATTGTATTTAATAATTTTTAAATTTTTTTTTACTTTTAGGCAAGGTTAGGTTAAGTTAGGTTAGGTTAGGTCATTGTATTTGATTATTTAAAAAAAATTCCCCTCTCAGGCAATATTAGGTTAGGTTAGGTTAGTTTAGGTTAGGTAAGGTCATTGTATTTAATTATTTAAAAAAATTTCCCCTCTCAGGCAATATTAGGTTAGGTTAGGTTAGGTTAGGTTAGGTTAGGTTAGGTTAGGTTAGGTTAGGTCAAGTCATTGTATTTAATAATTTTTAAATTTTTTTTACTCTCAGGCAAGGTTAGGTTAGGTTAGGTTAGGTTAGGTAAGTTTAGGTTAGGTTAGGTTAGGTTAGGTTAGGTTAGGTTAGGTTAGGTTAGGTTAGGTTAGGTTAGGTTAGGTTAGGTTAGGTTAGGTTAGGTTAGGTTAGGTTAGGTTAGATTAGGTTAGGTTAGGTTAGGTTAGGTTAGGTTAGGTTAGGTTAGGTTAGGTTAGGTCAGGTCATTGTATTTAATAATTTTTAAATTTTTTTTACTCTCAGGCAAGGTTAGGTTAGGTTAGGTTAGGTTAGGTAAGGTTAGGTTAGGTTAGGTTAGGTTAGGTTAGGTTAGGTTAGGTTAGGTTAGGTTAGGTTAGGTTAGGTTAGGTTAGGTTAGGTTAGGTTAGGTTAGGTTAGGTTAGGTTAGGTTAGGTCAGGTCATTGTATTTAATAATTTTTAATTTTTTTTTTACTTTTAGGCAAGGTTAGGTTAAGTTAGGTTAGGTTAGGTCATTGTATTTGATTATTTAAAAAAAATTCCCCTCTCAGGCAATATTAGGTTAGGTTAGATTAGGTAAGTTTAGGTTAGGTAAGGTCATTGTATTTAATTATTTAAAAAAATTTCCCCTCTCAGGCAATATTAGGTTAGGTTAGGTTAGGTTAGGTTAGGTCATTGTATTTAATTATTTAAAAAAAATTCCCCTCTCAGGCAATATTAGGTTAGGTTAGGTTAGGTTAGGTTAGGTCATTGTATTTAATAATTTAAAAAAATTTCCCCTCTCAGGCAATATTAGGATTGGTTAGGTTAGGTTAGGTTAGGTTAGGTCAGGTCATTTTATTTAATAATTTTTAAATTTTTTTTTACTTTTAGGCAAGGTTAGGTTAAGATAGGTTAGGTAAGGTCATTGTATTTAATTATTTAAAAAAAATTCCCCTCTCAGGCAATATTAGGTTAGGTTAGGTTAGGTTAGGTTAGGTTAGGTTAGGTTAGGTTAGGTCAGGTCATTGTATTTAATAATTTTTAAATTTTTTTTACTCTCAGGCAAGGTTAGGTTAGGTTAGGTTAGGTTAGGTAAGGTTAGGTTAAGTTAGGTTAGGTTAGGTTAGGTTAGGTTAGGTTAGGTTAGGTTAGGTTAGGTTAGGTTAGGTTAGGTTAGGTTAGGTTAGGTTAGGTTAGGTTAGGTTAGGTTAGGTTAGGTTAGGTTAGGTTAGGTTAGGTTAGGTTAGGTTAGGTTAGGTTAGGTTAGGTTAGGTTAGGTTAGGTTATGTTAGGTTAGGTTAGGTTAGGTTAGGTTAGGTTAGGTAAGGTCATTGTATTTAATTATTTAAAAAAATTTCCCCTCTCAGGCAATATTAGGTTAGGTTAGGTTAGGTTAGGTTAGGTTAGGTTAGGTTAGGTTAGGTCAGGTCATTGTATTTAATAATTTTTAAATTTTTTTTTACTTTTAGGCAAGGTTAGGTTAAGTTAGGTTAGGTTAGGTCATTGTATTTGATTATTTAAAAAAAATTCCCCTCTCAGGCAATATTAGGTTAGGTTAGGTTAGGTTAGGTTAGGTTAGGTTAGGTTAGGTTAGGTTAGGTTAGGTTAGGTTAGGTTAGGTTAGGTTAGGTTAGGTTAGGTTAGGTTAGGTTAGGTTAGGTTAGGTTAGGTTAGGTTAGGTTAGGTTATGTTAGGTTAGGTTAGGTTAGGTTAGGTTAGGTTAGGTTAGGTTAGGTTATGTTAGGTTAGGTTAGGTTAGGTTAGGTTAGGTTAGGTAAGGTCATTGTATTTAATTATTTAAAAAAATTTCCCCTCTCAGGCAATATTAGGTTAGGTTAGGTTAGGTTAGGTTAGGTTAGGTTAGGTTAGGTTAGGTCAGGTCATTGTATTTAATAATTTTTAAATTTTTTTTTTACTTTTAGGCAAGGTTAGGTTAAGTTAGGTTAGGTTAGGTCATTGTATTTGATTATTTAAAAAAAATTCCC
>NW_026962638.1:7500-27500 GCF_032445375.1 Bacillus rossius redtenbacheri | reverse complement strand
TAGTTAGGTTAGGTTAGGTTAGGTTAGGTCAGGTCATTGTATTTAATAATTTTTAAATTTTTTTTACTCTCAGGCAAGGTTAGGTTAGGTTAGGTTAGGTTAGGTAAGGTTAGGTTAGGTTAGGTTAGGTTAGGTTAGGTTAGGTTAGGTTAGGTCAGGTCATTGTATTTAATAATTTTTAAATTTTTTTTACTCTCAGGCAAGGTTAGGTTAGGTTAGGTTAGGTTAGGTAAGGTTAGGTTAGGTTAGGTTAGGTTAGGTTAGGTTAGGTCAGGTCATTGTATTTAATAATTTTTAAATTTTTTTTACTCTCAGGCAAGGTTAGGTTAGGTTAGGTTAGGTTAGGTAAGGTTAGGTTAGGTTAGGTTAGGTTAGGTTAGGTTAGGTTAGGTTAGGTTAGGTTAGGTTAGGTTAGGTTAGGTTAGGTTAGGTTAGGTTAGGTTAGGTTAGGTTAGGTTAGGTTAGGTTAGGTTAGGTTAGGTTAGGTTAGGTTAGGTTAGGTTAGGTTAGGTTAGGTTAGGTTAGGTTAGGTTAGGTTAGGTTAGGTTATGTTAGGTTAGGTTAGGTTAGGTTAGGTTAGGTTAGGTAAGGTCATTGTATTTAATTATTTAAAAAAATTTCCCCTCTCAGGCAATATTAGGTTAGGTTAGGTTAGGTTAGGTTAGGTTAGGTTAGGTTAGGTTAGGTCAGGTCATTGTATTTAATAATTTTTAAATTTTTTTTTACTTTTAGGCAAGGTTAGGTTAAGTTAGGTTAGGTTAGGTCATTGTATTTGATTATTTAAAAAAAATTCCCCTCTCAGGCAATATTAGGTTAGGTTAGGTTAGGTTAGGTTAGGTTAGGTTAGGTTAGGTTAGGTTAGGTTAGGTTAGGTTAGGTTAGGTTAGGTTAGGTTAGGTTAGGTTAGGTTAGGTTAGGTTAGGTTAGGTTAGGTTAGGTTAGGTTAGGTTAGGTTAGGTTAGGTTAGGTTAGGTTAGGTTAGGTTAGGTTAAGTTAGGTTAGGTTAGGTTAGGTTAGGTTAGGTTAGGTTAGGTTAGGTTAGTTTAGGTTAGGTTAGGTTAGTTAGGTTAGGTTAGGTTAGGTTAGGTTAGGTTAGGTTAGGTTAGGTAGGTTAGGTTAGGTTAGGTTAGGTTAGGTTAGGTTAGGTTAGGTTAGGTTAGGTTAGGTTAGGTTAGGTTAGGTTAGGTTAGGTTAGGTTAGGTTAGGTTAGGTTAGGTTATGTTAGGTTAGGTTAGGTTAGGTTAGGTTAGGTTAGGTAAGGTCATTGTATTTAATTATTTAAAAAAATTTCCCCTCTCAGGCAATATTAGGTTAGGTTAGGTTAGGTTAGGTTAGGTTAGTTAGGTTAGGTTAGGTCAGGTCATTGTATTTAATAATTTTTAAATTTTTTTTTACTTTTAGGCAAGGTTAGGTTAAGTTAGGTTAGGTTAGGTCATTGTATTTGATTATTTAAAAAAAATTCCCCTCTCAGGCAATATTAGGTTAGGTTAGGTTAGGTTAGGTTAGGTTAGGTTAGGTTAGGTTAGGTTAGGTTAGGTTAGGTTAGGTTAGGTTAGGTTAGGTTAGGTTAGGTTAGGTTAGGTTAGGTTAGGTTAGGTTAGGTTAGGTTAGGTTAGGTTAGGTTAGGTTAGGTTAGGTTAGGTAGGTTAGGTTAGGTTAGGTTAGGTTAGGTTAGGTTAGGTTAGGTTAGGTTAGGTTAGGTTAGGTTAGGTTAGGTTAGGTTAGGTTAGGTTAGGTTAGGTTAGGTTAGGTTAGGTTAGGTTAGGTTATGTTAGGTTAGGTTAGGTTAGGTTAGGTTAGGTTAGGTAAGGTCATTGTATTTAATTATTTAAAAAAAATTTCCCCTCTCAGGCAATATTAGGTTAGGTTAGGTTAGGTTAGGTTAGGTTAGGTTAGGTTAGGTTAGGTCAGGTCATTGTATTTAATAATTTTTAAATTTTTTTTTACTTTTAGGCAAGGTTAGGTTAAGTTAGGTTAGGTTAGGTCATTGTATTTGATTATTTAAAAAAAATTCCCCTCTCAGGCAATATTAGGTTAGGTTAGGTTAGTTTAGGTTAGGTAAGGTCATTGTATTTAATTATTTAAAAAAATTTCCCCTCTCAGGCAATATTAGGTTAGGTTAGGTTAGGTTAGGTTAGGTTAGGTTAGGTTAGGTTAGGTTAGGTCAAGTCATTGTATTTAATAATTTTTAAATTTTTTTTACTCTCAGGCAAGGTTAGGTTAGGTTAGGTTAGGTTAGGTAAGGTTAGGTTAGGTTAGGTTAGGTTAGGTTAGGTTAGGTTAGGTTAGGTTAGGTTAGGTTAGGTTAGGTTAGGTTAGGTTAGGTTAGGTTAGGTTAGGTTAGGTTAGGTTAGGTTAGGTTAGGTTAGGTTAGGTTAGGTTAGGTTAGGTTAGGTTAGGTTAGGTTAGGTTAGGTTAGGTAGGTTTAGGTTAGGTTAGGTTAGGTTAGGTTAGGTTAGGTTAGGTTAGGTTAGGTTAGGTTAGGTTAGGTTAGGTTAGGTTAGGTGTAGGTTAGGTTAGGTTAGGTTAGGTTAGGTTAGGTTAGGTTAGGTTAGGTTAGGTTAGGTTAGGTTAGGTTGGGTTAGGTTAGGTTAGGTTAGGTTAGGTTATGTTAGGTTAGGTCATTGTATTTAATTTTTTAAAAATTTTCCTCTCTCAGGCAAGGTTAGGTTAGGTTAGGTTACATTTGGTCATTGTATTTAATTATTTTCAAATTTTTCCTCTCTCAGGCAAGGTTAGGTTAGGTTAGGTTATGTAAGGTTAGGTCATTGTATTTAATTTTTTTAAATTTTTCCTCTCTTAGGCAAGGTTAGGTCAGGTTAGGTTAGGTTATGTTAGGTTAGGTTAGGTTAGGTTAGGTTAGGTTAGGTTAGGTTAGGTTAGGTTAGGTTAGGTTAGGTTAGGTTAGGTTAGGTTAGGTTGGTTAGGTTAGGTTAGGTTAGGTTAGGTTATGTTAGGTTAGGTCATTGTATTTAATTTTTTAAAAATTTTCCTCTCTCAGGCAAGGTTAGGTTAGGTTAGGTTACATTAGGTCATTGTATTTAATTATTTTCAAATTTTTTCCCTCTCAGGCAAGGTTAGGTTAGGTTAGGTTAGGTTATGTAAGGTTAGGTTATTGTATTTAATTTTTTTAAATTTTTCCTCTCTCAGGCAATGTTAGGTTAGGTTAGGTTTGTTTAGGTTAGGTTAGGTCATTGTATTTAATTATTTTGAAATTTTCCCCTCTCAGGCAAGGTTAGGTTAGGTTAGGTTAGGTTAGGTTAGGTTAGGTTATGTTAGGTTGGGTTTGGTTAGGTCAGGTTAGGTCATTGGTTTTTTTTAATTAATTTTAAATATTAGTTCTCTGAGGTAAGTCAGTTCAAGTCCACAATAGTGTAAATTTTTTTTAAAAAAATTTTAATTTTAAATATTTTATATAAAAAAATTATTTTATCAATAAAAAAAAGTGTGGGATGAATGGTGTATATTATTATAAATATTTTATTGCCATATGTGAGTATGAGGATTATCATGTGGATAATATCTTAAGAAGCACCCCATTTAAATTATGTTAAATAAAATAATTTTTTTATATATACTAATATTAATTTATATTTATTAATTAATCTTAAAATATTTTTAATTCAAATTTATTTTCTATTTTGAAATTTTGTTTTCCATAGAAACAGTGTTTTTTTTTTTTTAACTTTTTTTTTTTTTTTAATATATTCAGTAAAAATATATTAGCTTGGATCAGTAATGACGTATTTTCCTTCCGAGAAGCTGTGGCAGAAGCAGCAGCCACGTCCACACAGAAGTTCTTGAGAAATAGCAATTTTGCTCTATTCGTGGTTGTTTTCGTTCGTGGTTGTTTGCCGTGCGGGGGCGAATCGGGAAATCAAGCAAATAGCTGGAGACATTCTCCCGGCGATCGAGGCCTCGGCGGCCGGGAAAAACGCGCGCGTTTGGGCGTTGCGCGCACCCATGGCAAGGCCCATTTTGGGTTATATAGGGGGTAGTGGTGTCCCGAGGGGAAAAAATTAACATGTTAAATACAGCTTCCAGGCAATAGAGAAATGTCTCGGCGACGGAAGGCACCACTACCCGGCATATTTCCGCCCCTCGGACTCCGTGCGCCAGCCTGTAATAGCGAATCGGGACTTAGAAAAAATTCGAGCAGAGAGAGCCAGAAAATTCTCCCGGCGATGGAGGCCTCCGCGGCCGAGGAAATTGTCATTGGTGATTTTGCATGTTAAATTAACATGTGTATTAACACAGGCTTGGAGAAGCAAGCCTGCGGGACTCTGCAATACATTGAGCGGGGAGCCAGAAAATTCTGGCGGCGACCGAGGCCTCCGCGGCCGGGAGAACTCTCGGCGCTCGGGCTCCGCGTGTACCCGCGGCAAGGTCCATTTTGGGTTATATAGGGGGTAGTGGTGTCCCGAGGGGTAAAAATTAACATGTTAAATACAGCTTCCAGGCAATAGAGAAATGTCTCGGCGACGGAAGGCACCACTACCCGGCGAATTCCCGCCCCTCGGAATCCGTGCGCCAGCCTATAATAGCGAATCGGGACTTAGAAAAAATTCGAGCAGGGAGCCAGAAAATTCTGGCGGTGACCGAGACCTCCGCGGCCGAGGAAATGGTCATCGGTGATTTTACATGTTAAATTAACATGTGTATTAACACTGGCTGGGAGAAGCAAGCCTGCGGGACTCTGCAATATATTGAGCGGGGAGCCAGAAAATTCTGGCGGCGACCGAGGCCTCCGCGGCCGGGATAATAATCCTTGGTAATTTTACATGTTAAATTAACATGTGTATTAACACATGCTGGGAGAAGCAGGCATTCTGGACTTTGAAAAATTTCGAGCAGGGGCCGGAGAAATTCTCCCGGCGACCGAGGCCTCCGCGGCCGGGAGAACTCTCGGCGCTCGGGCTCCGCGTCTACCCATGGGGAGCGGGCAGCCAGAAAATTCTGGCGGCGACCGAGGCCTCCGCGGCCGAGGAAAAGGTCATTGGTAATATTACATGTTAAATTAACATGTGTATTAACACATGCTGGGAGAAGCAGGCATTCTGGACTTTGAAAAATTTCGAGCAGGGGCCGCAGAAATTCT
Organism: Bacillus rossius redtenbacheri; assembly: GCF_032445375.1. NCBI lineage: Eukaryota > Metazoa > Arthropoda > Insecta > Phasmatodea > Bacillidae > Bacillus > Bacillus rossius. The sequence continues at coordinate 22,402 of NW_026962638.1, read as the reverse complement.
CTCCGGCGACCGAGGCCTCCGCGGCCGGGAGAACTCTCGGCGCTCGGGCTCCGCGTCTACCCATGGGGAGCGGGCAGCCAGAAAATTCTGGCGGCGACCGAGGCCTCCGCGGCCGAGGAAATGGTCCTTGGTGATTTTACATGTTAAATTAACATGTGTATTAACACAGGCTGGGAGATGCAGGCATTCTGGTCTTAGAAAAATTTCGAACAGGGGCCGGAGAAATTCTCCCGGCGGCCGAGGCCTCCGCGGCCGGAAGAACTCTCGAAAACCACCTCGTTCGTGGTTGTTTGCCGTGCGGGGCGAATCGGGAAATCTAGCAAATAGCTGAAGACATTCTCCCGGCGATGGAGGCCTCGGCGGCCGGGAAAAAACGCCCGCGCTCGGGCGTTGCGCGCCCCCTTGGCAAGGCCCATTTTGGGTTATATAGGGGGTAGTGGTGTCCCGAGGGGAAAAAATTAACATGTTAAATACTGCTCCCAGGCAATTGTAAAATGTCTCGGCGACGGAAGGCACCACTACCCGGCATATTTACGCCCCTCGGACTCCGTGCGCCAGCCTGTAATAGCGAATCGGGACTTAGAAAAAAAATTCGAGCAGGGAGCCAGAACATTTTCCCGGCGATCGAGGCCTCCGCGGCCGAGGAATTTGTCATTGGTGATTTTGCATGTTACATTAACATGTGTATTAACACAGGCTTGGAGAAGCAAGCCTGCGGGACTCTGCAATACATTGAGCGGGCAGCCAGAAAATTCTGGCGGCGACCGAGGCCTCCGCGGCCGGGGAAATAATCCTCTGTAATTTTACATGTTAAATTAACATGTGTATTAACACAGGCTTGGAGAAGCAAGCCTGCGGGACTCTGCAATACATTGAGCGGGGAGCCAGAAATTTCTGGCGGCGACCGAGGCCTCTGCGGCCGGGATAATAATCCTTGTTAATTTTACATGTTAAATTAACATGTGTATTAACACAGGCTGGGAGAACTAGGCATTCTGGACTTTGAAAAATTTCGAGCAGGGGCCGGAGAAATTCTCCCGGCGACCGAGGCCTCCGCGGCCGGGAGAACTCTCGGCGCTCGGGCTCCGCGTCTACCCATGGGGAGCGGGCAGCCAGAAAATTCTGGCGGCGACCGAGGCCTCCGCGGCCGAGGAAAAGGTCATTGGTAATATTACATGTTAAATTAACATGTGTATTAACACATGCTGGGAGAAGCAGGCATTCTGGACTTTGAAAAATTTCGAGCAGGGGCCGGAGAAATTCTCCCGGCGACCGAGGCCTCCGCGGCCGGGAGAACTCTCGGCGCTCGGGCTCCGCGTCTACCCATGGGGAGCGGGCAGCCAGAAAATTCTGGCGGCGACCGAGGCCTCCGCGGCCGAGGAAATGGTCCTTGGTAATTTTACATGTTAAATTAACATGTGTATTAACACAGGCTGGGAGAAGCAGGCATTCTGGACTTTGGAAAATTTCGAGCAGGGGCCGGAGAAATTCTCCCGGCGACCGAGGCCTCTGCGGCCGGGAGAACTCTCGGCGCTCGGGCTCCGGGTGTACCCGCGGCAAGGCCCATTTTGTGTTATATAGGGGGTAGTGGTGTCCCGAGGGGGAAAAAATTAACATGTTAAATACTGCTTCCAGGCAATTGTAAAATGTCTCGGCGACGGAAGGCACCACTACCCGGCATATTTCCGCCCCTCGGACTCCGTGCGCCAGCCTGTAATAGCGAATCGGGACTTAGAAAAAATTCGAGCAGAGAGCCAGAAAATTCTCCCGGCGATGGAGGCCTCCGCGGCCGAGGAAATTGTCATTGGTGATTTTGCATGTTAAATTAACATGTGTATTAACACAGGCTTGGAGAAGCAAGCCTGCGGGACTCTGCAATACATTGAGCGGGGAGCCAGAAAATTCTGGCGGCGACCGAGGCCTCCGCGGCCGGGAGAACTCTCGGCGCTCGGGCTCCGCGTCTACACATGGGGAGCGGGCAGCCAGAAAATTCTGGCGGCGACCGAGGCCTCCGCGGCCGAGGAAATGGTCCTTGGTGATTTTACATGTTAAATTAACATGTGTATTAACACAGGCTGGGAGAAGCAAGCCTGCGGGTCGCTGCAATATATTGAGCGGGGAGCCAGAAATTTCTGGCGGCGACCGAGGCCTCCGCGGCCGGGGAAATAATCCTCGGTAATTTTACATGTTAAATTAACATGTGTATTAACACAGGCTTGGAGAAGCAAGCCTGCGGGACTCTGCAATACATTGAGCGGGGAGCCAGAAATTTCTGGCGGCGACCGAGGCCTCTGCGGCCGGGATAATAATCCTTGGTAATTTTACATGTTAAATTAACATGTGTATTAACACAGGCTGGGAGAACTAGGCATTCTGGACTTTGAAAAATTTCGAGCAGGGGCCGGAGAAATTCTCCCGGCGACCGAGGCCTCCGCGGCCGGGAGAACTCTCGGCGCTCGGGCAGCGCGTCTACCCATGGGGAGCGGGCAGCCAGAAAATTCTGGCGGCGACCGAGGCCTCCGCGGCCGAGGAAAAAGGTCATTGGTAATATTACATGTTAAATTAACATGTGTATTAACACATGCTGGGAGAAGCAGGCATTCTGGACTTTGAAAAATTTCGAGCAGGGGCCGGAGAAATTCTCCCGGCGACCGAGGCCTCCGCGGCCGGGAGAACTCTCGGCGCTCGGGCTCCGCGTCTACCAATGGGGAGCGGGCAGCCAGAAAATTCTGGCGGCGACCGAGGCCTCCGCGGCCGAGGAAATGGTCCTTGTTGATTTTACATGTTAAATTAACATGTGTATTAACACAGGCTGGGAGAAGCAAGCCTGCGGGACTCTGCAATACATTGAGCGGGGAGCCAGAAAATTCTGGCGGCGACCGAGGCCTCCGCGGCCGAGGAAATGGTCCTCAATGATTTTACATGTTAAATTATCATGTGTATTAACACAGGCTGGGAGAAGCAAGCCTGCGGGACTCTGCAATACATTGAGCGGGGAGCCAGAAAATTCTGGCGGCGACCGAGGCCTCCGCGGCCGGGGAAATAATCCTCGGTAATTTTACATGTTAAATTAACATGTGTATTAACACAGGCTGGGAGAAGCAGGCATTCTGGACTTTGAAAAATTTCGAGCAGGGGCCGGAGAAATTCTCCCGGCGACCGAGGCCTCCGCGGCCGGGAGAACTTCGGCGCTCGGGCTCCGCGTGTACCCGCCGCAAGGCCCATTTTGGGTTATATAGGGGGTAGTGGTGTCTCTGGAGGGAAAAAATACACGGTAAATATTGCAGCCAGAGCCTATGGCAATCTGTTGGCGACCGAGGCCTCCACACGCCGGCAAATTTTCGGCTCTCGGACTGTGTGTATTCCACTGGAGACAGGCCTGCGGGACTCTGTAATATATTGAGCCGGGAGCCAGAAAATTCTGGCGGCGACCGAGGCCTCCGCGGCCGGGGAAATAATCCTCGGTAATTTTACATGTTAAATTAACATGTGTATTAACACAGGCTGGGAGAAGCAAGCCTGCGGGTCGCTGCAATATATTGAGCGGGGAGCCAGAAAATTCTGGCGGCGACCGAGGCCTCCGCGGCCGGGGAAATAATCCTCGGTAATTTTACATGTTAAATTAACATGTGTATTAACACAGGCTTGGAGAAGCAAGCCTGCGGGACTCTGCAATACATTGAGCGGGGAGCCAGAAAATTCTGGCGGCGACCGCGGCCTCTGCGGCCAGGGAAATAATCCTCGGTAATTTTACATGTTAAATAACCATGTGTATTAACACAGGCTGGGAGAAGCAAGCATGCGGGACTCTGCAATATATTGAGCAGGGAGCCAGAAAATTCTGGCTGCGACCGAGGCCTCTGCGGCCGAGGAAATGGTCATTGGTAATTTTACATGTTAAATTAACATGTGTTTTAACACAGGCTGGGAGATGCAGGCATTCTGGACTTAGAAAAATTTCGAGCAGGGGCCCGAGAAATTCTCCCGGCGACCGAGGCCTCTGCGGCCGGGAGAACTCTCGAAAACCACCTCGTTCGTGGTTGTTTGCCGTGCGGGGCGAATCGGGAAATCTAGCAAATAGCTGAAGACATTCTCCCGGCGATGGAGGCCTCGGCGGCCGGGAAAAACGCCCGCGCTCGGGCGTTGCGCGCCCCCTTGGCAAGGCCCATTTTGGGTTATATAGGGGGTAGTGGTGTCCCGAGGGGAAAAAATTAACATGTTAAATACTGCTCCCAGGCAATTGTAAAATGTCTCGGCGACGGAAGGCACCACTACCCGGCATATTTACGCCCCTCGGACTCCGTGCGCCAGCCTGTAATAGCGAATCGGGACTTAGAAAAAAATTCGAGCAGGGAGCCAGAACATTTTCCCGGCGATCGAGGCCTCCGCGGCCGAGGAATTTGTCATTGGTGATTTTGCATGTTAAATTAACATGTGTATTAACACAGGCTTGGAGAAGCAAGCCTGCGGGACTCTGCAATACATTGAGCGGGCAGCCAGAAAATTCTGGCGGCGACCGTGGCCTCCGCGGCCGGGAAATAATCCTCTGTAATTTTACATGTTAAATTAACATGTGTATTAACACAGGCTTGGAGAAGCAAGCCTGCGGGACTCTGCAATACATTGAGCGGGGAGCCAGAAATTTCTGGCGGCGACCGAGGCCTCTGCGGCCGGGATAATAATCCTTGGTAATTTTACATGTTAAATTAACATGTGTATTAACACAGGCTGGGAGAACTAGGCATTCTGGACTTTGAAAAATTTCGAGCAGGGGCCGGAGAAATTCTCCCGGCGACCGAGGCCTCCGCGGCCGGGAGAACTCTCGGCGCTCGGGCTCCGCGTCTACCCATGGGGAGCGGGCAGCCAGAAAATTCTGGCGGCGACCGAGGCCTCCGCGGCCGAGGAAAAGGTCATTGGTAATATTACATGTTAAATTAACATGTGTATTAACACATGCTGGGAGAAGCAGGCATTCTGGACTTTGAAAAATTTCGAGCAGGGGCCGGAGAAATTCTCCCGGCGACCGAGGCCTCCGCGGCCGGGAGAACTCTCGGCGCTCGGGCTCCGCGTCTACCCTTGGGGAGCGGGCAGCCAGAAAATTCTGGCGGCGACCGAGGCCTCCGCGGCCGAGGAAATGGTCCTTGGTGATTTTACATGTTAAATTAACATGTGTATTAACACAGGCTGGGAGAAGCAGGCATTCTGGACTTTGGAAAATTTCGAGCAGGGGCCGGAGAAAATCTCCCGGCGACCGAGGCCTCTGCGGCCGGGAGAACTCTCGGCGCTCGGGCTCCGGGTGTACCCGCGGCAAGGCCCATTTTGTGTTATATAGGGGGTAGTGGTGTCCCGAGGGGGAAAAAATTAACATGTTAAATACTGCTTCCAGGCAATAGGAAAATGTCTCGGCGACGGAACACACCACTACCCGGCGAATTCCCGCCCCTCGGACTCCGTGCGCCAGCTAGTAAGAGCGAATCGGGACTTGGAAAAAATTTTATCGGGGAGCCAGAAAATTCTCCCGGCGATCAAGGCAATCACCGCCGGGAGAATTTTTTCTAGCTAACCGATTGAAATTTTCAAAGTACCAATTGCCTCGAAAACAACCACGAACGTAAAACAACCACGAACGGAAAACAACCACGAACGACAACAACCACGAACGACAACAACCACGAACGACAACAACCACGAACGGAAAACAACCCCGAACGACAACAACCACGAACGCACAACAACCACGAATGAAAACAACCACGAACAGTAAACAACCACGAACGAAAACAACCACGAACGAAAACCACCTCGTTCGTGGTTGTTCGCCTTGTGGGGCGAATCGGGACATCATGCAAATAGCTGGAGACATTCTCCCGGCGATCGAGGCCTCGGCGCCCGGGAAAAATGCCCGCGCTCGGGCGTTGTGGGCACCCATTGCATGGCCCATTTTGGGTTATATAGGGGGTAGTGGTGTCCCGAGGGGGAAAAAATTAACATGTTAAATACTGCTCCCAGGCAATTGTAAAATGTCTCGGCGACGGAAGGCACCACTACCCGGCAATATTTCCGCCCCTCGGACTCCGTGCGCCAGCCTGTAATAGCGAATCGGGACTTAGAAAAAATTCGAGCAGAGAGCCAGAAAATTCTCCCGGCGATGGAGGCCTCCGCGGCCGAGGAAATTGTCATTGGTGATTTTGCATGTTAAATTAACATGTGTATTAACACAGGCTTGGAGAAGCAAGCCTGCGGGACTCTGCAATACATTGAGCGGGGAGCCAGAAAATTCTGGCGGCGACCGAGGCCTCCGCGGCCGGGAGAACTCTCGGCGCTCGGGCTCCGCGTCTACACATGGGGAGCGGGCAGCCAGAAAATTCTGGCGGCGACCGAGGCCTCCGCGGCCGAGGAAATGGTCCTTGGTGATTTTACATGTTAAATTAACATGTGTATTAACACAGGCTGGGAGAAGCAAGCCTGCGGGTCGCTGCAATATATTGAGCGGGGAGCCAGAAATTTCTGGCGGCGATCGAGGCCTCCGCGGCCGGGGAAATAATCCTCGGTAATTTTACATGTTAAATTAACATGTGTATTAACACAGGCTTGGAGAAGCAAGCCTGCGGGTCTCTGCAATACATTGAGCGGGGAGCCAGAAATTTCTGGCGGCGACCGAGGCCTCTGCGGCCGGGATAATAATCCTTGGTAATTTTACATGTTAAATTAACATGTGTATTAACACAGGCTGGGAGAACTAGGCATTCTGGACTTTGAAAAATTTCGAGCAGGGGCCAGAGAAATTCTCCCGGCGACAGAGGCCTCCGCGGCCGGGAGAAATCTCGGCGCTCGGGCAGCGCGTCTACCCATGGGGAGCGGGCAGCCAGAAAATTCTGGCGGCGACCGAGGCCTCCGCGGACGAGGAAAAGGTCATTGGTAATATTACATGTTAAATTAACATGTGTATTAACACATGCTGGGAGAAGCAGGCATTCTGGACTTTGAAAAATTTCGAGCAGGGGCCGGAGAAATTCTCCCGGCGACCGAGGCCTCCGCGGCCGGGAGAACTCTCGGCGCTCGGGCTCCGCGTCTACCAATGGGGAGCGGGCAGCCAGAAAATTCTGGCGGCGACCGAGGCCTCCGCGGCCGAGGAAATGGTCCTTGTTGATTTTACATGTTAAATTAACATGTGTATTAACACAGGCTGGGAGAAGCAAGCCTGCGGGACTCTGCAATACATTGAGCGGGGAGCCAGAAAATTCTGGCGGCGACCGAGGCCTCCGCGGCCGAGGAAATGGTCCTCAATGATTTTACATGTTAAATTAACATGTGTATTAACACAGGCTGGGAGAAGCAAGCCTGCGGGACTCTGCAATACATTGAGCGGGGAGCCAGAAAATTCTGGCGGCGACCGAGGCCTCCGCGGCCGGGGAAATAATCCTCGGTAATTTTACATGTTAAATTAACATGTGTATTAACACAGGCTGGGAGAAGCAGGCATTCTGGACTTTGAAAAATTTCGAGCAGGGGCCGGAGAAATTCTCCCGGCGACCGAGGCCTCCGCGGCCGGGAGAACTTCGGCGCTCGGGCTCCGCGTGTACACGCCGCAAGGCCCATTTTGGGTTATATAGGGGGGTAGTGGTGTCTCTGGAGGGAAAAAATACACGGTAAATATTGCAGCCAGAGCCTATGGCAATCTGTTGGCGACCGAGGCCTCCACACCCCGGCAAATTTTCGGCTCTCGGACTGTGTGTATTCCACTGGAGACAGGCCTGCGGGACTCTGTAATATATTGAGCCGGGAGCCAGAAAATTCTGGCGGCGACCGAAGCCTCCGCGGCCGGGGAAATAATCCTCGGTAATTTTACATGTTAAATTAACATGTGTATTAACACAGGCTGGGAGAAGCAAGCCTGCGGGTCGCTGCAATATATTGAGCGGGGAGCCAGAAAATTCTGGCGGCGACCGAGGCCTCCGCGGCCGGGGAAATAATCCTCGGTAATTTTACATGTTAAATTAACATGTGTATTAACACAGGCTTGGAGAAGCAAGCCTGCGGGACTCTGCAATACATTGAGCGGGGAGCCAGAAAATTCTGGCGGCGACCGCGGCCTCTGCGGCCAGGGAAATAATCCTCGGTAATTTTACATGTTAAATAACCATGTGTATTAACACAGGCTGGGAGAAGCAAGCATGCGGGACTCTGCAATATATTGAGCAGGGAGCCAGAAAATTCTGGCTGCGACCGAGGCCTCTGCGGCCGAGGAAATGGTCATTGGTAATTTTACATGTTAAATTAACATGTGTTTTAACACAGGCTGGGAGATGCAGGCATTCTGGACTTAGAAAAATTTCGAGCAGGGGCCCGAGAAATTCTCCCGGCGACCGAGGCCTCCGCGGCCGGGAGAACTCTCGAAAACCACCTCGTTCGTGGTTGTTTGCCGTGCGGGGCGAATCGGGAAATCTAGCAAATAGCTGAAGACATTCTCCCGGCGATGGAGGCCTCGGCGGCCGGGAAAAACGCCCGCGCTCGGGCGTTGCGCGCCCCCTTGGCAAGGCCCATTTTGGGTTATATAGGGGGTAGTGGTGTCCCGAGGGGAAAAAATTAACATGTTAAATACTGCTCCCAGGCAATTGTAAAATGTCTCGGCGACGGAAGGCACCACTACCCGGCATATTTACGCCCCTCGGACTCCGTGCGCCAGCCTGTAATAGCGAATCGGGACTTAGAAAAAAAATTCGAGCAGGGAGCCAGAACATTTTCCCGGCGATCGAGGCCTCCGCGGCCGAGGAATTTGTCATTGGTGATTTTGCATGTTAAATTAACATGTGTATTAACACAGGCTTGGAGAAGCAAGCCTGCGGGACTCTGCAATACATTGAGCGGGCAGCCAGAAAATTCTGGCGGCGACCGAGGCCTCCGCGGCCGGGGAAATAATCCTCTGTAATTTTACATGTTAAATTAACATGTGTATTAACACAGGCTTGGAGAAGCAAGCCTGCGGGACGCTGCAATACATTGAGCGGGGAGCCAGAAATTTCTGGCGGCGACCGAGGCCTCTGCGGCCGGGATAATAATCCTTGGTAATTTTACATGTTAAATTAACATGTGTATTAACACAGGCTGGGAGAACTAGGCATTCTAGACTTTGAAAAATTTCGAGCAGGGGCCGGAGAAATTCTCCCGGCGACCGAGGCCTCCGCGGCCGGGAGAACTCTCGGCGCTCGGGCTCCGCGTCTACCCATGGGGAGCGGGAAGCCAGAAAATTCTGGCGGCGACCGAGGCCTCCGCGGCCGAGGAAATGGTCCTTGGTGATTTTACATGTTAAATTAACATGTGTATTAACACAGGCTGGGAAAAGCAAGCCTGCGGGACTCTGCAATATATTGAGCGGGGAGCCAGAAAATTCTGGCGGCGACCGAGGCCTCCACGGCCGGGGAAATAATCCTCGGTAATTTAACATGTTAAATTAACATGTGTATTAACACAGGCTTGGAGAAGCATGCCTGCGGGACTCTGCAATACATTGAGCGGGGAGCCAGAAAATTCTGGCGGCGACCGAGGCCTCTGCGGCCGAGGAAATGGTCATTGGTAATTTTACATGTTAAATTAACATGTGTATTAACACAGGCTGGGAAAAGCAAGCCTGCGGGACTCTGCAATATATTGAGCGGGGAGCCAGAAAATTCTGGCGGCGACCGAGGCCTCCACGGCCGGGGAAATAATCCTCGGTAATTTAACATGTTAAATTAACATGTGTATTAACACAGGCTGGGAGAAGCAGGCATTCTGGACTTTGAAAAATTTCGAGCAGGGGCCGGAGAAATTCTCCCGGCGACCGAGGCCTCCGCGGCCGGGAGAACACTCGGCGCTCGGGCTCCGCGTGTACCCGCGGCAAGGCCCATGTTGGGTTATATAGGGGGTAGTGGTGTCCCGAGGGGGAAAAAATTAACATGTTAAATACAGCTTCCAGGCAATAGAAAAATGTCTCGGCGACGGAAGGCACCACTACCCGGCGAATTCCCGCCCCTCTGACTCCGTGCGCCAGCCTGTAATAGCGAATCGGGACTTAGAAAAAATTCGAGCAGGGAGCCAGACAATTCTGTCGGCGACCGAGGCCTCCGTGGCCGGGGAAATAATCCTCGGTAATTTTACATGTTAAATTAACATGTGTATTAACACAGGCTTGGAGAACCAAGCCTGCGGGACTCTGCAATACATTGAGCGGGGAGCCAGAAAATTCTGGCGGCGACCGAGGCCTCCGCGGCCGGGGAAATAATCCTCGGTAATTTTACATGTTAAATTAACATGTGTATTAACACAGGCTTGGAGAACCAAGCCTGCGGGACTCTGCAATACATTGAGAGGTGAGCCAGAAAATTCTGGCGGCGACCGAGGCCTCCGCGGCCGAGGAAATGGTCCTCGGTGATTTTACATGTTAAATTAACATGTGTATTAACACAGGCTGGGAGAAGCAAGCCTGCGGGACTCTGCAATATATTGAGCGGGGAGCCAGAAAATTCTGGCGGCGACCGAGGCCTCCACGGCCGGGGAAATAATCCTCGATAATTTAACATGTTAAATTAACATGTGTATTAACACAGGCTGGGAGAAGCAGGCATTCTGGACTTTGAAAAATTTCGAGCAGGGGCCGGAGAAATTCTCCCGGCGACCGAGGCCTCCGCGGCCGGGAGAACTTCGGCGCTCGGGCTCTGCGTGTACCCACCGCAAGGCCTATTTTGGGTTTTATAGGGGGTAGTGGTGTCTCTGGAGGGAAAAAATACACGGTAAATATTGCAGCCAGAGCCTATGGCAATCTGTTGGCGACCGAGGCCTCCACACCCCGGCAAATTTTCGGCTCTCGGACTGTGTGTATTCCACTGGAGACAGGCCTGCGGGACTCTGTAATATATTGAGCCGGGAGCCAGAAAATTCTGGCGGCGACCGAGGCCTCCGCGGCCGAGGAAAAGGTCATTGGTAAAATTACATGTTAAATTAACATGTGTATTAACACAGGCTGGGAGAAGCAGGCATTCTGGACTTAGAAAAATTTCGAGCAGGGGCCCGAGAAATTCTCCCGGCTACGAGGCCTCCGCGGCCGGGAGAACTCTCGGCGCTCGGGCTCCGCGTCTACACATGGGGAGCGGGCAGCCAGAAAATTCTGGCGGCGACCGAGGCCTCCGCGGCCGAGGAAATGGTCCTTGGTGATTTTACATGTTAAATTAACATGTGTATTAACACAGGCTGGGAGAAGCAAGCCTGCGGGTCGCTGCAATATATTGAGCGGGGAGCCAGAAATTTCTGGCGGCGACCGAGGCCTCCGCGGCCGGGGAAATAATCCTCGGTAATTTTACATGTTAAATTAACATGTGTATTAACACAGGCTTGGAGAAGCAAGCATGCGGGACTCTGCAATATATTGAGCAGGGAGCCAGAAAATTCTGGCTGCGACCGAGGCCTCTGCGGCCGAGGAAATGGTCATTGGTAATTTTACATGTTAAATTAACATGTGTTTTAACACAGGCTGGGAGATGCAGGCATTCTGGACTTAGAAAAATTTCGAGCAGGGGCCAGGGAAATTCTCCCTGCGACCGAGGCCTCCGCGGCCGGGAGAACTCTCGAAAACCACCTCGTTCGTGGTTGTTTGTCGTGCGGGGCGAATCGGGAAATCTAGCAAATAGCTGAAGACATTCTCCCGGCGATGGAGGTCTCGGCGGCCGGGAAAAACGCCCGCGCTCGGGCGTTGCGCGCCCCCTTGGCAAGGCCCATTTTGCGTTATATAGGGGGTAGTGGTGTCACGAGGGGAAAAAATTAACATGTTAAATACTGCTCCCAGGCAATTGTAAAATGTCTCGGCGACGGAAGGCACCACTACCCGGCATATTTACGCCCCTCGGACTCCGTGCGCCAGCCTGTAATAGCGAATCGGGACTTAGAAAAAAAATTCGAGCAGGGAGCCAGAACATTTTCCCGGCGATCGAGGCCTCCGCGGCCGAGGAATTTGTCATTGGTGATTTTGCATGTTAAATTAACATGTGTATTAACACAGGCTTGGAGAAGCAAGCCTGCGGGACTCTGCAATACATTGAGCGGGCAGCCAGAAAATTCTGGCGGCGACCGAGGCCTCCGCGGCCGGGGAAATAATCCTCTGTAATTTTACATGTTAAATTAACATGTGTATTAACACAGGCTTGGAGAAGCAAGCCTGCGGGACTCTGCAATACATTGAGCGGGGAGCCAGAAATTTCTGGCGGCGACCGAGGCCTCTGCGGCCGGGATAATAATCCTTGGTAATTTTACATGTTAAATTAACATGTGTATTAACACAGGCTGGGAGAACTAGGCATTCTGGACTTTGAAAAATTTCGAGCAGGGGCCGGAGAAATTCTCCCGGCGACCGAGGCCTCCGCGGCCGGGAGAACTCTCGGCGCTCGGGCTCCGCGTCTACCCATGGGGAGCGGGCAGCCAGAAAATTCTGGCGGCGACCGAGGCCTCCGCGGCCGAGGAAAAGGTCATTGGTAATATTACATGTTAAATTAACATGTGTATTAACACATGCTGGGAGAAGCAGGCATTCTGGACTTTGAAAAATTTCGAGCAGGGGCCGGAGAAATTCTCCCGGCGACCGAGGCCTCCGCGGCCGGGAGAACTCTCGGCGCTTGGGCAGCGCGTCTACCCATGGGGAGCGGGCAGCCAGAAAATTCTGGCGGTGACCGAGGCCTCCGCGGCCGAGGAAATGGTCCTTGGTGATTTTACATGTTAAATTAACATGTGTATTAACACAGGCTGGGAGAAGCAGGCATTCTGGACTTAGAAAAATTTCGAGCAGGGGCCGTTGAAATTCTCCCGGCGACCGAGGCCTCCGCGGCCGGGAGAACTCTCGGCGCTCGGGCTCCGCGTGTACACGCGTCAAGGCCCATTTTGGGTTATATAGGGTGTAGTGGTGTCTCTGGAGGGAAAAAATACACGGTAAATATTGCAGCCAGAGCCTATGGCAATCTGTTGGCGACCGAGGCCTCCACACCCCGGCAAATTTTCGGCTCTCGGACTGTGTGTATTCCACTGGAGACAGGCCTGCGGGACTGTGCAGTATATTGAGCGGGGAGCCAGGAAAATCTCCCGGCGACCGAGGCCTCCGCGGCCGAGGAAATGGTAATTGGTGGTTTTGCATGTAAAATTAACATGTGTATTAACACAAGCTGGGATGAGAGGAATTTGGCGGCGACCGAGGCCTCCTCACCCCGGCAAAATATCAGCTACCGGGCTCTGCATATTCCTACAGAAGCAGGCCTGCAGGACTCTGCAATATATTGAGCGGGAACCAGAAAATTCTGGCGGCGACCGAGGCCTCCGCGGCCGAGGAAAATTGTCATTGGTGGTTTGCATGTAAAATTAACATGTGTATTAACACAAGCTGTGACCAGAGGAATTTGGCGGCGACCGGGGCCTCCACACCCCGGCAAAATATCAGCTACCGGGCTCTGCTTATTCACATTCAAGCAGGCATTAGGGACTCTGAAAAGTTTCGGGCGGGGAGCCAGAAAATTCTCCCGGCCACAGAGCCCTCCCTCCCGAGAGTCTGTGTAAATGCCTGTTATACAGGCCCCATGAATTCCAGCCTTATAGGTTATTTTAAGTCTCCGTTCGTGGTTGTTCGTAAACAACTGCGATTCGGGATTTTGACCTATTTCCTATGATCATGTTCCCGGAAGTTAGCCAGCCTCTTTCAGTCAAAATCTCATATTTTGGGTACCTTTGTGAACCCATCGATAGGCCCATTTTGGGTATATTAGGGGGACATGCAATCGGGAAAAATTGGAATTATTTGCAATATGGAAAGAATATGTACATAAATGAAAAGGGAGTCCCCCCGAGTTTTCTCGCCCTATATATATTGCAAAAATATCCAATTAATTATTGTGGAACCTGTAGCACCTTTCTATGAAGCAGAATTAACATTACAGAACGGTTTGAATGCTACCACCTCAGTTTCTCTACAATGCATTGGATTTCAAAGAGGTGAATTACTGTGGATGGTACTGTTGTATGGCTAACAAATCGTCTGGGAAACAATGCAGAATTAAATTAAGAAGGTTGTATGTTTTCTGTTACATGGTGGAGGTGCCCTCTAGTACACAGTAAAATGTTTTGTGGACTGCAGCTCCTTGAGGAATTAATTCAGTATGGGTCTTGTAGTGGTCTGAAAGTGGATGAAGTGGTGAAGCGGACATGCTACCTCAAAATGCTTGATTGATTCATGCCCAGTTCCCCCAAGAAGCGGTACATTGAAAAAATTGATTTACTTTGTGGATGATACTAGCAAATACTATCCGCTGGGGGAAGTAAGCAGAAATTTGGTGGTCGTATGTTTGTTACATGGTAGAGGTGCTTTCTAGTACACAATGAAATGCTTGGTGTACCGCTGCTCCTTGAAGAATTAATTCCATATGGGTCTAGCCGTGGTCTTAACTGTGAACACGAAGAACTATCTAAAGTGGCCTATCTGTCTGAACTGCAATACACAAGCTGCGAGCCAATGCTATACCTTTCTCAGGTAACGAGCTCTTGTGCGGCGATTCGATTGGATGCGAAATGGTGGGGAACGCGTGTCCGGTCGTCTTAACCAAGTAATGGTTCCCCTCTGTTAACAATGAAATGTTTGATGGATCGCAGCTCCCTGAGAGACAAGTTTCAAAGGGGTTAGTCGCGGTCTTCAATCCTGGCCAAGGTGCAGTCACCATCTATAAGAGATACCTGCTTTACTGAAGGGTAGCAAGAGTTCCCTTGCCCGCATGTTGCTCCGTGGGGGTATATCAGTATAAAGGTAGAAGAAGCCATGATCGGAGCTTCGGTGGATGAGATTGGCGGAGAAGACATGTTCTTGTCTATCTGGTAGATCAGGGGGGTGGCAGCTGATCCG